>NC_043710.1:62631019-62657189 GCF_006229205.1 Suricata suricatta
CATCCTATCAGGAACTTTTGCTGTTTCCCCAGCTTTCTGGGGCCACATTTGCCAGTCCAGTGGCAAAGAGACAGGACAGTTTATTTTACTGGACCAATGATTCCTCAGGCTTCTGACATGCTAGACCAGCCAGCTTCCGGGGTGTGGCTGGAGCAGGGCTGGAGATCTGTGGAGCCAGTCTTTTTGAGGGTCAGTTTAAGCTGATCGACTGGATCTGGATCACCTCACCAGGTTGAGGGTTCTTCTGAGTCTGCCTACTTCACTCTAGAGGGATACCTGGGGAGGCTGCTGGGAACTCTGTGAGCAAGGTATCCAGCCAACATCTCCACGAGGCTTTATGGCTCCATGTTCCATAAAGTCAACCTTAGTTCCTTAAAGCTGTCAGGTCATCTCTGAGCCTATGCCTGACTCTCGGATAGGACACTCCAGTCAAAGCCTTGGTCAAACAACCAGTATTTCCAATGGTGTCCTACAGCCGGCGATTAGGCCCAACGTGTCGGGGTCCCAGGAGCTCTGGGGGGGGGGGACATCCTGGAGAGCCCCCGTTATGTTATGCCCAGATTTTAATATCACCCCCAAAAACTAGAGGCCGCCAGGGAGACCAAAAGCAAAGGGCTTTAACACGGGCTCACAGACCCCACCAACACACTGGATCCACGCTGAGCGAGCTTCATTAGATTTTTAAGATTTGATTTAGTTTTGTCATTCTTCCTATTTCCTTCCTAATAGCAGAATAGTTTAAAGCAATTTCCTTTACTGCTATTATTGTTATGTGTGTCTTAATTCTGTCACTTTGTTTTATGTTCCCAGTTTTTTTATATTTCTTTTTTGTTGCCTTTACTTCTTGTCATTTGCCATGTAGAACCTACATGCTGCTTTACATACCTATAGTAAATGAAAGGTAACTATCCTTTTTTAATTCTACTTGTCGTTTTTTATACTTTTAAAAATATTTGACTTACTCTCTAAAATGAAAATCAAAACCAAGAATCCTTTTTTTTAATTTTCTTGATCCAAATCCAAACAATGTGCCCTTGCAAAATTAATTCTTTTTTATGGAATGGTCTCTTATTAGCATCAATGTTTTATTTTATGTTAGTATATTTGTACTCAATTTTATGGTAATCACTTACAGAATGAATTTTCATTTAGTGCTTTAATTTAACATATTCATAATTTGATATTCATGTATTTAGATATAACCATGTTTTTATTAATTTTGATTTATATTTTGTTAAGCTTGTATACATATTCAATGTGTTTTCCTTTCACAAGTGTATATTGGTGACACATTTTTTGAAACTTTACATATTTGAAACTGTAAGGCTGAACCAAACAGACACCATGACAGGCTTTGTTTCCCCTCTCAACTAGGAGGCCTAAGGTCAGTCGCTCTGGAACCATTTGGCCATTTGGCGGTTATACATTACAAGGGGCAAAAGCAGACCACTGTGGTATCCAATCAGGAAAGCCCAGCTACCTCTCCCCACATTCCTAAGGGTGAGTCCTGCGGATGGGAACTTTAGATAAGACCCTGTTACCTAGTGTTAAAGTTAACCCCATAGTCACCAAACAAGACCCTGAACTCGCTCTGTAATTGGCTAATTTCAAAGATACCCTAAATGTTGTAATTGGGTCCCACCAAAAGTAACGAACGCTCTGAACAGTGTGTATGGTTAGAGCTGCTGCCAATACCGTTGTGCCATTACGATTGAGTCTCTGTACCTATGTCACGATTTCTTGTAACTCCCCCTTCCCAAACCCCATAAAAACCCTGCTCAGCCCTTGTTCGCGGCTCTCAGCACGGATCCACTGCGTTGGTGAAGGCTGTGAGACCGAACTTAGGCCGGCGAGCCTAAGCCGTAATAAAACTGCCCTTTGCTTTTACATGCGTGACTCGGTCTCCCTGGCGGCTTCTGGTTTTGGGGTGATATTGAAATCTTGGGCATTTCAAAACTATCTATTGTCACATATGAAAGAATTTCAGTTACATAGAATTTTTGAGAAACTATATTTTTCTTTCAAAATTCACTAGAAAGTGCTAAATATTATTTCTGTATGCTACATTTTTTGGTTGATGGAAAGAACACAACATGACGTTTACACTCTTAGATTTGGAAGTACACAGCATTGTATTGTCAAAGGGACTATGTTGTTTGGTATATCTCTTGACCTTGTTTGGTATATCTCTTGACCTTGTTCATTTAGCATAACATAAACTTTATACCTATTGAACAACAGTTCATTCTCCCCCACCACCACCTTTCACAACTACCATTCTGCTCTGATTCTATGAATTTGACTCTTAGCTCATTCAGGAGCACTCAGTCATTATTTGTTTTTCTATGACAGGTTTTTTTCCTTTCACATAAACTCCTTCAAGTTCATTCATGTTATTACAAATGACAGGATTTTCTTTCTTCTTAAAGTCTGAATAATATTCAAATGCATGTATATACCACACACCTTTATTCATTCATCTGTTGATGAACACTTGCATTGTTTCCATATCTTGCCTCTTGTGAATAACACTGCAATAAAATGAGACTGCAAATCTTTCTGTGAGAATTTGATTTAAATTATTTTGAATATGTACCCAGAAGTGGGATTTTAATTATTGTGAGGAAACTTCATGATATTTTAATAATTTTAATTATTTTGAGGAAACTTCATGATATTTTCCATAGTTGCTGCATTATTTTACATTTATACCTACAGTGTACATGGCATAAATTTCTCCACATTCTCTCCAATACATTTATCTCTTTTTTTTTGGTTTATTTGTTTTATTTTTTTGATAATTGCGATCATAACAGGTTTGAAATTATATTTTGTGGTTATTGATTTGCATACCCTTGATGATTAGTGATACTGAAAAAATTTATCATATAATTATTGGGCATTCATATATTGTATATGTAGATGTTCTTTAAAGAATTATCTATTCATGTTCTTTGGTCATTTTTTAAAATTTACTCATTTTAATTGTGGTATAGTTAACATACAATGTTATATCAGTTCAGGTGTACAGTAATTCTATACATTACTCAGGGCTCATCATGGTAAGAGTACTCTTAATCCTCTTCCTTGGCCCATTTTCAAGTATATATATTGATATTGAGCTGTAGTTCAATCAACAAAATAAAAAAGACAATCTTCAGAATGAGAAAAAAGTTTGCTAACCATTTGTCTGATAAAGAGTTAATAGCCTCCAGTGTTGTTAAAATATTTTTCTTCTCCTACTTCCACCATTGGATATGTTCACTAGCATTGTAATGGGAGAAAGATGCAAGGGATGTTAAAAGTATTATAAGTTTAAACCCCTGGGCATGAATTATAATGCCATTATTTTCTATTACCAGCTGCTACTAATTCCTTTTCTCTGTTCCTCTAAGCATTTCCCACTATTGCCAACTTTCCTCTAGCTATCCCTTTTCCTGCTGCATATTCCCAAATCTAACCCTATTTCAGATATAACTGTTTCAGAAAAGGTAATACCCTCCTGTCACATTAGATTCTGAGGATGTTCCTTTTCGGAGTATTTCTTTGTGGGGAAGGGTGCACATCTGTTGATCCCACTCAGGGACAAATGTGAAGAACATCCCAAATGTTTCAAGTAAGCTTATGACGCAAGGGGTTAGATGTTTCTTCAAAGAACTAGTGTAAAGAGCAGGGGCCATTTTTTTCTAGCTGTGGGTGTGGAAGAATAAATGAGAGTATGTGTTGGGAGAGGCATCATATTAGGGTTGAGGTGTCAGCCTCGGGATTAAAAAAAGCAGCTTTGCCATTTAAATATCTGAGATCCTTTCTTGATGACTATTCAGTTCATACTATTGGTAGTACAGATGGTAATGGGGATAGAATCTGCAGCACAAGCACTTTATTCCCATGATCCCTCATGAAAGCCAAATATGGTATGCTAACCTGCATGTAGGAGGCAATAAAAGTGTGTGTTCATGTGAATTTTCTTAAATGGCCATGAATTCCAAGATGTATTCCAAAATAGCTTACCCTCTAATGTAGTTCTGACTTGTGAGTTATTCTGTCTTTTAACAAAAATAACAAATAGGAATAATCCATTAACCATGCATTATGTGCATGTGTGTGTGTGTGTGCGCGCGTGCGCTCGTGTGTATGTGTATGTGTTATTTTGCCAGAAGAATACTGGTCAGAAAGTAGCAGAAATAGGCAACTAGAGGCTATCAATTCTAATTGATAAAAATGACTGTTTATCAAAAATGAGAAAATATAAAAGTCACGTGTGGTTTCTCAGATTCTGATTGGGTTCCTGAAAGAACAGGAACCAATTAAATATAATTTAATCACCATTAAATATAATGGTCTGGAAAGAAAGTAGAGATTACAGAAAATGACAGTCTAGACTTACAGCATTATGTCAATTATTACTTCAAAAGAGGTTCTCAAAATCAACCTCCTTTTAACAAATTCATCAAAATAATCATTTTCTCTGCAAAACATTTTAACAGATGCCTGATTACCACTGACTATATGTAATTAACAGGTTACTCTCCTGGACATCCCCATACTTCTTCTATCAGGTGAGCCAAATTAGCAGCTTCAGGTGAGAATAAGAAGTTGTATTTGTTCCCAGCCCTACTCCTGCAACTTTTATTTAGTACTAAGCAGTCCATTAAAATATTGATGAAGAAACAGAAAATTTGTTTCTATATAAATAAGTGATTTGGAGATACTAAATAAAATTGAACTAAAAATCCAAGAAATACGTTGTGAAAATACGAATTAGAAATCTTAAAATACTCTGCATTTAGATTTATTTTATAGTATAGCATCATTTTAAAGAATTAAAATGAAACTAAACAAGATTTACAGAAGAAAGCAGACCAAACTCCAATTATGTGACCCATATTCAATGAAAAGTCCTTGGCCTTATAGAAAAGAATATGTGAATAAATGTAAATTTATATATTTTAATTTAAAATATTTGTATTAGGTATCATATGATTCCTCATCTATCCAATATTTTTAATTAATGAGCCAAGTACTATACTCAATTGCAGTGAATAAAAAGTCTTTCAGCTAATTAATTAGCTTTGTTTGAGGAACTTGCTGCCCAAGCTCATTATGTCTCCGAAAAGACTTATTCTTTTTTGCTATTTCCAAATTTGTTATTCATATTGAGAAGGTTTCTAAACGATGAACTGTCTGTAAGTCATATTCCACTGTGGAAAATCTTTGTAAAAATAAAGCTGTATAACTACATCTAACTTCCCTCTGTCCCTCAGTCGGTCACCGCCATCTGCTATGTTGTTTTCAACAGCTCTGGAACAAGATTATAAGAAATAATATTGAAATAAAAAACATTTCTCTGAATCATATCAATGTTGAGATCGCTAGGAATAGAGAAGGTTATTGGTGAATTTTCATCTGTAAAATGAAATCTAACTTATTGATCGGAACTGTTTTTGACACTAAGTGATATTTATGTAAGTAACCTCTACAACCCACATGAGGTTTGAACTCACCACCTAGAGACTAAGTCGCATGCTCTTCCTATTGAGCCAGCCAGGTGCTCCTAAATCTGCCATTTTTAAGAAAGTATTTTTGTCCCTCAAACATTCACTAGTTATCACCTTGGCTCCTAAAAGGATGGAATTAAAGAAGTAAAGCTAAAAAAATATTCTCTTGGCATCTAGACATGAAATTAAAATTTTGTGATTAATCCTTCTTGAAAAAAATAATACTTCCTGAAGCACCTGAGGGGCTCAGTCAGTTAAGCCATGACTTTGGCTCAGGTCATGTTCTCATGGTTCATGAGTTCAAGCCCAGCTCAGGATAGACAGCTCAGAGCCTGGAGCCTGCTTCAAATTCTGTGTCTCCCTCCCTCTCTGCCCTTCCCTTGACTGTGGATTATCTTTCATTTCTATAGCAGATTCTTTAGGAAAGTAGTGTCAAATAAAAACAAATCCACATGTGGTATTTGTTTTTCTCTGACTTTTTTCTGCCATGTAGTGCAAATGGCAGGATGTCATTCATTTTATGGCTGAGTAATATTCCATCGAGTGTATGTATTTACATTTATGTTTATGTTTATATTATATATATACATTATATATATACACCACTTCTTTAGCCATTTATCAGTTGAGGGACACTTGGGCTGTTTTTATAGCTTGGCTATTATAAATAATACTTCTATAAACATTGAATTAGTAATTTTGTATTCTTTGGGTGAATACCTACTAGTTTCAATTGCTGGATCTATGTGGAATTTAAGAAACCACACAAATGAGCATAGAGAAATAAGAGAGATAGAGGTGAACCAAAAGACTCTTAACTGTAGAGAACAAACTGATCCTTATCAGAGGGAGGGTGGTGGGGGATGGGTTAAATAGGTTATAAGGATTAAGGAGGGCATTTGTGATGAGCACTAGGTATTGTATGAAAGTATCAATTCATTAAATCGTACACCTGAAACCAATATTACACTGTATGTTAACTGACTAGAATTTTAATAAAAACTTAAAAACTTTATTCAGAAGACTATTAGATTAGGCAGAACACTCTGATTTCAGAAATCTGCAAGAATGTCAAAATCAGAGATAAGTATGCATTAAGTGAGAACTGAAGCTAATGAGGAAAAATGTCCTGCAGTACTTGACCAAGAATATCTCTTGTTGTGATCATCCAATTCTTAAGATAAGTTGATGTAGTGCTATGCTCTCTTTTTAATGTTTTCTCAGCCTCAGGTGAACAGAGTTCAGGAGCTGGTATGGAGTAGAAAGTCTGGCTAAAGTTTAGATGAGACAATGCCAAGGGTAAGAAATAGCAAATGAACACTAAAGCAGAAGACTTTTTTAAAAGTAAGAGATCCAAATTATTATTTTTATCTTTTCCCTTTCTAAGAAATCACATAAACTGATTTAACTTGGAATCATGCAGAAGGCCATTAATACAATATCCTGCCCTTAAATAGTGTTCCTGGAAATCACCAAGGAGAATGTACATTAAACTGATGCCATCAAATGATCAAAACTATATAAAAGGTACAAATATTATTTTTTAAGTTTATTTTATTTTAAGAAAGAGAGTGTATGAGCACAGGTGGGAAGGAGTAGAGAGAGGATCCTAACTAGGCTCCATGCTGTCAGCTCAGAGCCCAGTGTTGGGCTCAGACTCATGAACACATGAGATGATGACCTGAGCCAAAATCAAGGGTCAGATGCCTAACTGACTGAGCCACTCAGGAATCCCCATAAGTGTTATTATTAATGAAAAATATTCACAAAATAATTTTTAGTGTAAGAAAAAAGCACTGAGATTTGTAGTCTGACCTCTACCATGTAAAGAGCTTGGAAACCAACACTCAAGTCTTCTATAACAGTTAAATATAAAAGACAAAAAAGAAAAATCAATGACTTTTTGTGAACCTATCAAAAAAACAGACTGCAGTAAAAACTGCCTCCCCAAAATCTGGAGAAAATCACTGGGATCCCAACCTGGGGGAAACACATATGATAAATTTGACAAATTGATGGAGTGTGAGTATGGACTAATGTGAGAAACTGTTGGAGGTTTCTGTCTTAAAGAGACAGTAACATGTAACATGTAAGCAACCCCTCAAAAAAAACAGTGGAGAGAAAGTGGAAAAGTGAAAAAATTGCAGGGACTGAAGAAAAAAGGGAGAACAGAGAGGGTTTAAATTCCATTGAGATTCTAGAAACAGGAGGAGTGCAGCGCCTGAAACTTTGCAGCTGGATACTTGGTGTTTTGCTCCAGTGAGAAGGGCAGATCTTCAGGAGCAGAGAGCAAGGTCCAAGGGGTCCTCAGGCCATATGGGGAGGGGCGGTTCTCCTGCTGGGAGGACGTTTGATAAAGGCTGTGCCACCACCTCCCAGGCAAAAGTCTCAGAGGACCCTGGAGAACAACCACATTCGCTGGTGCTGGAACAAGGACACTAAGGGTGAACCCTGGCGCCAGATGTGTGCTGTGATTTTCCATAAACCCTGAAATGCTGCTGCTACAGGATCATGCAAACTTTTTCTGGGGCAGCCTGGCACAGAGCCACAGTCTCTGGACATCGGCAGCAGCACAATCTCACAAATATTCGTGGGGGTGGGTTGGCACCTGGCCATTGTTCAGCGAGACTCTCCCCCAGAAGGTCTGAGCATGTCAGCCCCAGTTCCTCAGAAGTGAGGGGTTGGGAAACACAGCACCATTTGAGATAAAACTCAGGAGGGAGGTGCTGCCTGGCAGCCTAATGGCTTGGTCACAGACAGTGTAGAAGCAGGGAATAGACAGAAGCCAGAGGCAAAGGAGAGGTGCTTGATTGCCAGTAATACAAAGTTCTGATACTAGAGCCTGGGTAGCTGGGTGAAGCCATTTACACCTGCACATACACACCTGCACACGCCTCAGAAATCCACCCAGTAAGCTAAACAGTACCATCTACTGGAGAATGGAGCCATTACACTAAACCCTGCCCAACTGGGCCAACAGCCCTCTTGACAATAATACAAGTCTCTTTGCCTGCTTAGTTTATGGACTATAAAGTGCTTCATAGCTTGACTCCTATGGAAAACCAGATGCAATTTCAATCATATTTCATTCTGTTTGCTGGGTGTTTTCTTCAATTTTTTTTTCTTTTTCTTTTCTTATTCTTGAATACAGAAAGAGAAAAAATATTTTTATTTTCCATTTTTATTAAAAAGATTATTCTTTTACTACTATTTTTGTACTTTTTTGGTAAATTTTTAAATTCTATTTTACTCTTATCATTTCATTTTAATCTGTATTATTGTTTTCATTTTTTCAAATTTTCAAACGTTTTCCTTTTTTTCATTTTTCCTATATTTCTCTTTTTAATTCAATCTCTCAAGCTTCTTTCAACAGCCAGACCAAAAGACATCTAGGATGTAGCATTCTTTGTTTGATTTATGTGTGTTGTTTTTAATTGTTTAATCTTTATTTTTTTATATTAATTTATTTTCTTCTTCCAAAATGATGAAATGAAGGAATTCACTTCAAAAGAAAAAATAGGAAGAAATGACAGCCAGGAACTTAAGCAGATACAAGCAAGATGTCTGAATCAGAATTTAGAATCACAATAATAAGCATACTAGCTGGGGTAGAAATAGATTAGAATCCTTTTCTGTGGAGATAAAAGAAGCAAAAGCTAGTCAGGATGAAATAAAAAATGCTATAACTGAGCTTCAATCTTGAATGGCTGCCATGGTGGCAAGAACGGATGAGGCAGAGCAGAGAATCAATGATATAGAAGACAAACTTATGGACAATAAAGCAGAAGAAAAAGAGGGAGACTAAGGCAAATGAGCATGACATAAGAATTAGAGAACTCGGTGACTCATTTAAAAGGAATAACATCAGAATCATAGGGGTACCAGAAAATGGAGAGAGAGAAAAAGGGGTAGAATATTTATATGAGCAAGGCATAGTGGAAAACTTTCCCAACCGGTGGAAAGACACAGACATCAAGATCCAGGAAGCACAAAGAACTCCAATTAGATTCAACAAAAAACAACCATTAACAAGGCAAATCACAGTCAAATTCACAAAATACTCAGACAAGGAAACAACCATAAAAGTAGCAAGGGAAAAAAAGGTCTTAACCTATAAGGGAAGACAGATCAGGTCCACAGCAGACCTATACACAGAAACTGGCAGCTCAGAAAAGAGTGGCAGGATATATTCAATGTGCTGACAATAAAAAATATGCAGCCAAAAATTCTTTATCCAACAAGGTTGTCATTCAAAACAGAAGGAGAAATAAAAAGTTTCCCAAAGAAAAATTAAAGGAGTTCATGACCACTAAATCAATCCTAAAAGACATTTTAAATGGGACCCTCTGAGAAAAGATGAGAAAAAAAAAGACCCAAAACAACAAAGACTAGAAAGGACCAGAGAACATTACCAGAAACTCTAAATAAATGGTCGCCACACTGGCAATTGATCCGTATCTTTCAGTATTCACTCTAAATGTCAATAAGGTAAATGTTCCAATCAAAAGACACAGTGTAACACAGTGGATAAGAAAACAAGATCCATCTATCCACTGTTTACCAGAGACCCACTTTAACCTAAAGACACCTTCAGATTGAAAGTAAGAGGGTGGAGAATCATCTATCATTGATAATCGTCACCAAAATAGAGCCAGGGTAGCCATATTTATATTAGACAATCTAGACTTTAAAATAAAGACTGTAACAAGACATGAAGAAGGGCATTGTATTATAATTAAAGGTTTATCCATAAAGAGGACTGAATAATTGTAAACAGTTGTGCTCCAGAAGTGGAAACATTCAAATATATAAATCAATTAATCACAAACATAAAGAAACTCATTGATAATAATGCCATAATAGTAGGGGAATTCAACACCCACTTATAGCACTGGACAGATCATCTAAACAGAAAATCAACTGGGAAACAATGGGTTTGAATGACACACTGGACCAGATGGACTGAACATGTATATGTATACAGAACATTTCATCCTAAAGTGATGAAATACATTCTTCTTGAGTGCACATGGAACATTCTCCAGAATAGATCACATACTAGGACACAGCTCTTAACAAGTACAAAAAGATCGAGATCATTCTGTGTATATTTTCAGCCCACAATGCTATGAAACTCAAAATCACCCACAAGAAAAATTTTGGAAGTATAACAAATGCTTGGAGACTAAAAAACATCCTACTAAAGAATGAATGGGCTACAAAAGAAATTAAAGATTAAATTAATAAGTACAATGAAGACAATGAAAATGATAACACCACAGCCCAAAACCTCTGGGATGCAGCAAAGTAGTCATAAGAGGGAAGTATACAGCAATCCAGGCCTTCCTAAAGAAGAGAGAAAGTTCTCAGATACACAACCTAGCCTTACACCTCAAAGATTTGGAAAAAGAAAAGCAAATAAAACTCCCAACCAGCAGAGGACAGGACACAATAAAGACTAGAGCAGAAAATCAATGCTATTGAAACCAAAAAACATACAAACAAACAAAATAATCAGTAGAAGAGATCAATGAAACCAGGTGCTGGTTTTTTGAAATAATTAACAAAACTGATAAACCCCTAGCCAGTTTGACCAAAAAGATAAAGGGAAGGACCAAAATAAATAAAGTCAAGGATGAAAGAAGAGAGGACACAACCAACACTACAGAAATACAAACAATAATAAGAGAATATTATGAGTAATTATATACTAATAAAATGGGCAATCTGGAAGCAATGGACAAATTCCTAAAAACATATAAATACCAAAACTAAAACTGGAAAAAATAGAAAATTTGAACAGACCTATAACCAGTATGTAAATTGAATTAGTAATCAAAAATCTCTCAAAAAACAAGTCTAGGGCTGGACAGCCTTACAGGGGAATTGTAGCAAACATTTAAAGAAAAGTTAACATCTATTCTCTTGAAGCTGTTCTAGAATATAAAAATGGAAGGAAAACTTCCAGACTCTTTCTATGAAGTCAGCATTACCTTGATTCCAGAACCAGACAAAGACCCCAATAAAAGGAAAACTACAGACTAGTTTCCCTGCTGAACATGGATGATAAATCCTCAACGAGATACTAGCCAACTGGATCCAACAATCCACAAAACAATTAATGTGATGATGCATCACATCAATAAAGAAAGGACAAAAACCACGTGATCCTCTCAATAGATGCAGACAAAGCATTTGACAAAATACAGCATCCTTTCTTTATAAAAATCTTCAAGAAAGTAGGGACAGAAGGATCATACATCAAGATCATAAAACCAGTATATGAAAGACCCAATGATAATATCATCCTCAATGGAAAAAACTGAGAGCTTTTCCCCTAAAGTTAAGAACAAGACAGGGATGTCCACTCTCACCACTGTTATTCAACATAGTATTGGAAGTCTTAGTCTCAGCAAGCAGACAACATAAAGGAATAAAAGGCATCCAAATCGGCCAGGAGGAAGTCAAACTTTCACTCTTTGACGATAACATTTTACTCTTTATGGAAAACCCAAAAGATTCTTCCAAATTGTAGCAGATATCAATGATTTTGAAAATGGATAGATAATAAGGAAAATTTATTTAAAATAGCTGAATTGGTGGAGGAGGACAGATACCATATGTTTTCACTCATAGGTCTAACAGGAGTAACCTAACAGAGGACCATGAGGAGGGGAAGATGGGGGAAAGAGTTTGGGAGAGGGAGGGAGGTAAATCATGGGAGACTTGAATACTGAAAAACTGAGAGATGAAAGAGGAGGGAGAAAGGGGAAGGGGGGTCATAGAGGAGGGCAGTTGTGGGGAAGAGCACTGGGTGTTAAAGGAAACCAACTTGACAATAAACTATATAAAAAAAGAAATTTACATAAGAAAAAAGGAATCTGAAGATAAAATAAAATAGCTGAATCATTGGGAAAAAATTAATAAATTTTATAAATACCTAGCCAAACTAATCAGGAATAAAGAGAAAAGAGAAATATCACCCAATATCAGAAATGAAATTGGGGTCATCATTAGTGATTACATGGACATTAAAAAGATAATAATATAATACTATGAACAATGCTGAACACATAAATTGACAATGTAAAATAAATGGACCAAACCACCGAAAGACACAATTAACAAAACTCACAGAGAGAAAGATGTAATTTAAATAGGTATATCTATTAAATAAAGTGAATCAATATTAATCATCTTAAAAAGATTGTACCAGAATCAGATGGTTTCATAGGTGAATTCTAATCATTATTTATTAAGAAACAGTATCAATTTTACACAATATCCTTTAGAAAATAGAAACAGGAAGATACTTTTTTATTCTCTGAGTTCTGCATTACTCCAATACTAAAATCAGACACACCAAGAAAGGAAAAGTATAGACCAATATTTCTCATAAACATTGATGTAAAAATGCTCAAGAAATTAATAGTATATCATATCTTAATAGATATAAAAAGAGTTATGCACCAACAGCAAATGGGATTTTTTACAGGTAGGCAAAGCTTATTTAAATTTGGAAATCATGAGGGGAATGAACCACAGCAACAGGATAAGGAAGAAAAATCATATAACCATATCAATTAATATAAAAACTACTATCAAAATCCATTATTATTAACATATATATATTTAAAACTTTCAGAAATTAAAAATAGAGGCAAGTATACTCTATTTAAAAAAGAACATCTAAAAAAATCTGTAGCTAACCTCATATTTCCTAGACATAACTGAATACTTTCCCTCTAGGATCAAGGAAAAAGTAATATCTTCTTATCATTTCTATAAAGCATCACAGTGATAATTTTAGTTATTATAATAATACAATAAAAGGAAATAAAAGGCATGCAGACTAGGAAGGAAGAAATAAAGCTGTCCATATTCATAAATGTTAGTACATGTAGAAAAACCTAAAGAATTGAAAATAAAAATATTTGGAACTAATAGGCATTTGCAACAAAGTCAAATGATACAAAGTTAATTGTTTCCCTATATGTTAGCAATGAACAATTAGAAATTAAAATTAAATAACATTTAATTAGCACCCAAAAAATGCACAACTATAAATTTAGTAAAATATATATGAGTTTTATATGAAGAAAAATATAGTAGGGTGCAAGAAATAAAGGCTCTAAATATAAGGGGATATATATTCCAGGCTTATGGATTGGAAGATTCAATGTTGTTAAGTTGTTATTTCTTCACCACTTGATCTTTAGATTCAATACAATCTTAAATATCCCAGATAACTATTTTATAAATATTGGCAACCAAGTCTTAAGTTCATATGGAAAGAGAAAAATAGTATAGTCAATACAAGGATAAAAAAAATTACAGAAATTTTATTACTGGTTTTTAAGATTTACTATAAAACTTCAACAATCAACACAGTGATGGACTGGTGAATGAACAAACATATAAATCAATGGATGGGAATACAGTGTATTGAAATGTGCCCCCAAAAATATACCAACTACTTCATAAAAGAAGAATAAAGGCAATTCAATGGGGAATGCATAGTTGTTTTGTTTTGTTTTGTTTTGTTTTGTTTTCAACAAACTGTGCTGGGAGATTGGGACATCCACACATGAGAAAGCAAAACAAAACAAAACAAAACAAAAAATGAAAGCAAAAAAGAAAGAAAGAAGAACCTGGCCAGAACAAAATTAATGTGAAATGTATCCTAGATCTAAATGTAAAATGTAAATGAAAAATTAAACTTTTTGAAGAAAACACAGGAGAAAATCTAGATAACATTAGAATGATGACAGGATTTTATATATAACACCAAATATATAGTGCATGAAAAGAAAACATTCAGTTGGACTTTATTCAGTCAAGGACACCATGAGGAGACACAAAAGACAAGTCACATCCTGGGAAAACAATTTATAGACACACATTAGGTAAAGGACTTATATCCAAAGAACTCTTGAAATTCAACCATAAGACAATTCAGAACTAGATTTAAAAATGGGTAAAATGTATGAATAGTCATATCACCAAAGAAGATATACAAATGTCAAGCAAACATATGGCAAAAATGTTCAACATAGGTCAACATTACAAGCTAAAACAACAAAAACGCTATATATATTTATTAGACTGGCCTAAAATCCAAAACCTGCAAGTATCAAATTCTGGTAAGGATATGGAACCATAAGAGCTCTTATTCATTGCTGGTGGGAAGGCAAAATATTACAGACACATTAGAGAGATTTTGGCAGTTTTTTACAAAACCAAGCATAGCTTGACCTTATGACTCAGAAATCATGCTCCTGGGCATTTGCACAAACGCAAATACATTCACACAATGTTCATAGTAGTTTTATACATACTTGCCAAACACTGGAGGCAAGCAAAAGGTCCTTCACAGGTGAATGGATAAACAACTTTGTCAGTTAAGATGGCCTCAAAATAGAGGACACAGTGCTGAGATCTTGCTAATATCAATCTGTATGTAGGAGTCATTCTTGGAAACATGATTCTAGGACAATAGCTGGAAATATACAAAATGGGCCTAGTGCATTTTGCCGTAGTACAAATTTAGGAAGTTGAAACAATTTGGATAACAATAAAAGTCCTGTTGGATTATAACACAAAATACAAAATAAGTATGGGTCCATACCAGTAAAAATAAATGATTGCATAAATTTAAAAAATGAAGAAAAGAGAAAAATCCTCCTTGATGAATTCCAAATAATTTAGGAACATGCTCCACCCTCAAGAGAGTGGAACATCACCACCCACCTCCTTAAATATGGGCAATACATACTGATTTCTTTCCAACGTTTGGAAAATAGAGAAGAAAATGATAACTTTACAATGAACAGATCTGAGGAACACTACCTCTACTAGGAATTAAGGTCAACATCAACAGTGATTAAGTCATGCAGATATCATGTACCCCTTGATATGGAGTGATAAAAAACAGAGCTTTAGCTTTGTGATCTTTGAAATCCACACTCCATTTTAATCATGGGAAAGACAACAGAAAAATCTCAAAACTGCCAAAGTTATTGAAGACAAGGGAAGAAGTCTGACAAATTTTCATACCTAAGACGAGACCTAGCAACTAAATGTAATATAATGTCATAAACTGGATAGAATCATGAAACAGAAAAAAAGGATATTAGGTATAACTTAAGTAAATCTTAACAAAGGATAGACTTCGATTAATAATAATGTATCAATATTGGTTACTTTTTTAACAAATATGTCAGACTAAGGTAAGATGTCAATAATGAGGGAAACAGTATAGCATGTCCTCTCTTTACTAACTGTGATTTTTTTCATAAATCTAAAATAGTTCTAAAAATAAACATAGACTTAAAATAATAAAGCAATGAGGCATCCTCATTACAGCACTACACTGTAAGATAGTGGTAGGATCTACCAAGAACTACGAGTTAGGTTTGTGGTGGGATCTCCATCATGCAGGCATTTCTCTGTGTAACCTTGAGCATATCACTTAACCTCTCTGGGCTTTTGATTTCTCACCTATAAAAATATGAGTTTTGAAATAAAATGTCTCCTCCTGTTTTTAAATTATGTTCCTAATCTAACAACTCAGCTCAATAAATCTTTATACCACTCGTTTTGGTTTTTTTTCAAGAGGATTTGTGTCAGGAGAAAAATTCCATTACCTTTGTTTCATATGTGGGTTCTTTTTCTATTTGTACCCAATGTATAAATAATACACAATGACAGGGCAATTTCATCCCAATTTCACTCTTCCTGAAAATATTCATAGGAATCCAAAATGTGAAGCTTGTTACCAACTGGACATGTTTCAAAATAATTTATAATTCTTTAGTACCTTTGATACCTTTTCTATGGTTGTTATTATTGGTAGGATTGTGATAATGGGATACTCCGGCAATTTTGTGGAGCCTGAAATTACACTGAAAGATAGCTAAACAAATGTAATTTTATTATACTTCTAAATTAAGAGATGTTTAACAAACTATTTTTCATTTTCACGTCTCATTTGATATTCACAACAGAGGTACCATTGTTTTAAAGA
The DNA here is from genome assembly GCF_006229205.1 of Suricata suricatta. Lineage (NCBI taxonomy): Eukaryota > Metazoa > Chordata > Mammalia > Carnivora > Herpestidae > Suricata > Suricata suricatta. The sequence goes on from NC_043710.1 coordinate 62,647,544, forward strand.
AAAGAAAAGGGAAGCAAAGATAACTCTAGAGCTAGCTCAGACCCAGTATGCAGCAAGTAAGATGTAGAGCCGTAATCAGGCCTTGGTCCTCTTACTCCAAGTGGAGAGTTCATTCTGTTTGGACCATGAAATCCCACTTAGCATATAACTTAGCACATGGTAGGAGCTCAAAAATAATTGATGCCAGTTCTTCCCTTTAGGATATAGCCAACTATAAGTATTACTCCCAAAGTAGCAATTATAAAAAGCCAGCTATAAACTCATTGTCTTTTTTTTAGGTCAGGAATCTAAGAATACAAAAACAATCAGGTGAACTGAATTCTAATATGTAACAAACCTCCCTGAGGAGAAAACCAATGTGGTAGAACATGAGAGAAAAAGGTGGCAGCCATAAAAGCATTTAGAAGAAAATTGAAACTTAAACACATTCTTTTTTAAACATTTCTTTAATGATTATTTATTTTTGAGAGACAGACAGACAGACAGACAGACAATCTGAAGAAGGCTCCAGGCTCTGAGCTGTCAGCACAGAGCCTGACGCAGTGTTCAAATTCACAAACCTCAAGATCATGACATGACTTGAGCTGCAGTCGGAAACTAAACTGAGCCACCCAGGAGCCCAGATATTTAAATAAATTCTCACAGGGCGATTGTGGGCTAGTGTCAGTTTAGAATCCCGGTAGCCCCAGACAGAATGGTAGTCCGCATCCTCTCAACATTTCCTCGTCATGAGTCTCCACAAAATGCTCACTTAAAAAGACTGGTACTGAGGCCCGAAAACTAAGAAGGTGTCCCTCAACGTGCACAGGCACAAAACACTGTAAATTTCTGTGATCCTTCTCTCATATGGAGCACTAGCTTCCTCAGCCTAATAAAAAAAATCTGCAAAAATCCCACATCTTATGTCAAACTTAATGAGGAAAGACTGCTTCCAGCCAAGATTAAGGATAAGGCAAAGATATTCACTCTCAAACCTTTGCTCAACATGGCACGGGAGCTCCTAGCCAGACAAAGAAATGCAGTAAACATGGACTGGAAAGAAAGAAGTAAAGTTGTTTTTATTTGCGTATTACATGACCGTCTACACAGAAAAGACTAAAACATTTCCAAAGATTGACTAGAACCACATTTATCAATGTTGCAGAACACATTTTTGCTTCTATACTAATAAACAATACTTGGAAATTGAAAAATTTTTAAAAACTACCGTGTGTGAGTCAGGTAAAGACTTTCTAAATAAGGTTCAAAATCCAGATGCAATAAAATTAAATATTGATACATTTGACATTAAAAAAATTAAAAAAAAAACTCTTGTGGTTAAAAACAAGATTAAAAAACTTAAGACCACAGACAGGGAGAAAAAGATTTTTAACATATCACATGTAAAGTTCTAATATAACTAATATATAACAAACAAAAATGATAGATGATGATAGAAAAATTGGCAAAAATATGTGATCAGTTATTCAAAAGAGAAGTATAAAGTGGACTTTAGCATTTTACAGTTAAATCTCACTGGCAAATTCTGCAATATAAATAAAATCACACTGGTTGTCATTTCTCACTTAGATTGGCAACGGCAGAAGTGTAACAGCAACTTCTGAGGATGAGTCAGGGGTGAAATGGACTCTCTCATACATTGTCAATAATAATGCAAATTGCACAATGGCTAGTGTGTATTATGTATTGTGATATTGGCAAACATATATGTATCTACTTATTTAAAAGTAAACTATTGGGGCGCCTGGGTGGCTCAGTCGGTTAAGCCTCCGACTTCGGCTCAGGTCAGATCTCACGTTCGTGGGTTCGAGCCCCGCGTCAGGCTCTGTGCTGACAGCTAGCTCAGAGCCTGGAGCCTGTTTCCAGATGTGTGTCTCCTTCTCTCTCTGCCCCTCCCCCTCTCATGCTCTGTCTCTCTCTGTATCAAAAATAAATAAAACATTAAAAAAAATTTAAAAAAGTAAATAAAATAAAAGTAAACTATTTAAAGATAGTTTTGTAATAACAATAATTATAAAGTAGTACAATTTCCATATACTCAAATGCAGTTTCATAAAATATTAATTTATTAGTATGGTGCATTTGCCACAACGAATGAGCCACTGTTGATACAATATTATACAGTTAATTCTTGACTACAATTTCCTTAGTTTTAAACTGATGTCTTTTTCTATTCCAGGATTCTTCCCATGATATCTAACGTAATATTGAGTCAGCATGGCTCCTTGGAATACACTTCGCTGTGACAATTTCACAGACTTTCTTGTCTTTGATGACCTTGACAGTTTTGAGGTCTGGTAATTTAAAGAATATCCCTCAATTGAGATTTATCTGATGTACTTTTATGATTAGAGTGGAATTATGGATTGGGGAAGAAGACCACAGAGGTAAAGTGTTTTTCTTACCACATAACATCAAGGGTACATATTATCAACATGACTTATGACCACTGATGTTAATCTGGATCACCTGCCTGAGGTAGCATTTTTCAGATTTCTCCAGTGTACAGTTATTCCTTTGCGTCTCTCTCTACTGAACACTTTGGAAGAAGTCACTATATGCAGCAACCATATAAGGGGTGGTGAGTTACACTCCACATCCAGAATGGTAGATGTCTTCCAAAATTAAAAGGCTGTTTCTAAAAACATGTCTTATCTTCTACATTTCCATACTTATTTAATCATTATATTAGTATGGACAAGTAGATGTTCATTTGCCACTTTCTTTAATTGTTTAAAAACATCTGTGACCATTGGAACTCCTACATTTGGTTTCTCTGTTCCTTTCAAATCACTGTGTTTTTGTTTTTCTGACAGCTTCCATATGTTGGTACCACAAGGAGCTCCATTTTCATCCTGTATTTTCTCTGCCCCAGTCCTAGAGTCAACCACTGCTCCAAGGAACACTAGTTCCTTTTACTAGAGAATGATATTAAAATTAAGATCCAGGCACTGAGTTTTTACTTATCCTGGGGTATCATTGTTTCTAAGCACCATGATCTGACAGAAGGAAATCTATGTGTGTATACTTACTTCATATATCTAGAAATATTTCTTTATGTGACCATCTTCATCTTTATTGAGCTAAATATAAGTTCATACTGGCACCTCTAACTCAAATATGTTTATGCTAGTCTCCTCCTTTTAATAATATGTAAAACTCTCTTTCAATGAGAGAAATCTGGGTCTCAGCATACATCATTATTTTATTAATTGTCCAATTCTCATATATATGTATAGTAGTTTCAGACTGTTAACATGTACCTCCATGTGGTAAATTTTATTAACTAGAGTGTAGTACTGATGTATCATTCTTTTTGTTAGTTTTATAGATTCCACTAACTTCCAAATGTGATTAGTTATATATTTTTCTCCATTCACTTCAGTTAAATTTGTTCAAGTATTTGTAATTCATTTAGGTTGTTTTGTGACATTCTGCGTCCAATTATGAGATCTAATCCCCTCACTTCTGTTTTACTGTGAATATTTTAAGGTCCTTACTTTATGCAGGATAGTGAAGTTCTATGGGCTTTGAGAAATACAGAATGTCTTGTATCTGCCATTACACAACAAAAATGTATGACCCTAAAATATCCTCTGTGCTTTATTTACTCAACATTTTTTCTTCCTGCCTACCTCCTCCCCTAATCTCCTATTAAGCACTGATCTATTTACTTTCTCTGCACTTTTAGCCTGTACCATACTGTTATATAAATAGAAGCACACAGTATGTGGGCATTTCAGACATGCTTTTTCTCACATGGATTTAAGATTTGTGAATGTTAGTGTGCCTTGATGACTCATTCCTTTACTCACTGAATAACATTTCATTAAATGGCCACAATCACAAATTATTTTTCCACTCACCTTTTGGAGGACATAGCCATTGCTTCCACTTCCTGGCAATTATAAATAAAAGATTCTGGAAAAAATGATTGCCAGTTTTTGTGTGAACATAAACTTTCAAATCAGTTGATTAAAGACCTAGAGTATAATTGTGGGATCATTTGGTGAGACTATATTTACCTACCAGAAAACTGCCAAGCTGTTTCCCAAGGTGAATGTTCCCACCAGCAATGAAGGAGAGATTCTCCTGCTTTGCATCTTTGTCAGCAATTGGCATTGGCAGATTTTATTTTTAATTTTAGCCATTCTAATTAGCAATTTATGGTATATCATTGTTGTAATTATTTGAATTTCCCTAATGAAAAATGATGTCTTGTATTTTTTCATATACTTATTTGGCATTTGTATTTTATGTCCTTTGATGAGATCCCTCTTCAAAGCTTTTGACTTTTCAGCAGTTAGTGTGATGGTAGCTGTGACTTGTCATATATAGCATTTGTTATATAACACACATTATATCTATACCTAATATTTTGAGAGTTTTTAATCACAAAAGTATGTTGAATATTGTTAAATTATTTTTTCACAACTTTTGAAATGTTCATATGGTTTTTATCATTCATGCTGCTAAAATAGTATATTGAAGTCCACTACTATTACTGTATTAATATTTTTCTTTCAGTTATGTTAATATTTCATTTATATATTAGGTGCTTTGAGGTTGAGTGCCTATACATTTACAATATAATTAATAGTGTTTATTTATTTTTGAAAGAGAAAGAGTGTGTGAGTGGGGGAGGGGCAGAGAGAGAGGGAGACAGAATCTGAAGCAGGCTCTAGGCTCTGAGCTGTCAGCACAGAACTCAGTGCAGGGCTTGAACTCATGAACCGTGAGGTCATGACCTGAGCCAAAGTCAGATGCTTAAATAACTGAGCCACTCAGGTGCCCTACAATATAAATTTTGATGAATTGCATCTTTATCGTTGTTTAGTGACATTCTTTGCCATTGTAGCAGAATTTCATCAAAAGTTTATTGTGTCTGACACAGGTACAGTAACCCTGAGGTTTTTTTTTTTTTTTTGGTTGCCAAAAGAAATAATTTTTTTCACACAGTCATTTTTAGCCTATATGTGACCTTAAGACTAAAGTAAGTCCCTTGTAGAAATAGTGGCTTTGAATGACACACTGGACCAGATAAATTTAAGAGATATATTCATAATACTCCATCCTAAAACAGCAGAGTATGCATTCTTTTCAAGTGCACATGAACATTCTGCAGAATAGATCACATATTAAGCCACAAAAATTCAAAAAATTCAAAGAGATTGAAGTTATAACATTATCATTTCTGATCACCATGGTATGAAACTACAAATTAAACCAAAAAATCTGGAAAGGACACACATACATGGAGGTTATATCCCAAGCTACTAAATAATAAATGGGCCAAGAAATCAAAGAGGTGGAAACTTCAGTTTCTCTCTAATAATAATAATAATAATAATAATAATAATAGTAATAATAATAATAAACAACCATTATGGCTCTAGCACAACAGACACATAGGTCAATGGAACAGAATATAAACTGCAGAAACAATCCCATAATTTTATGGTCAATTAATATTTGACAGAGCATAAAAAGAATGGAAAAAAATTTTTGGAAAAAAATTCCTTCACCAAATGGTGTTGAAGAAACTGGAAAGCTACATGTGGAAGAGTGAGACATGTTACAACATACACAATAATAAACTCAAAATGTATTAAAGACCTAACTGTGAGACCTGAAACCATAAAAGTCCTAGAACAGAGCATAGGTACAAATTTCTCTGACATGAGCTGTAGCAACATTTTTCTAGATATGTCTCCTGATGCAAAGAAAATAAAAGCAAAAATAAACTATTGGAACTAAATCAAATTATAAGCTTCTGTACAGCAAAGGAAATGATCAACAAAACTAAAAGGCAACCTACTGAATAAGAGAAGATATTTGTAAAAGACATATCCAATAAAAGAGTTAGTATCCAAAATACATAAATAACTTATACAACTCAACACCCAAAAACCAATTAATCCAATTTAAAAAAAGAGCAAAATACATGAATAGACATGTCTCCAAAGAAGACATACTGATGACCAACAGACACATGAAAAGATGATCATCATCACTTATCATCAGGGAAGTACAAATCAAAACAATGAGATACCAATTCACACTTGTCAGAATGGCTAAAATCAACAACACAAGAAAAAAAAGATGTTGTGCACTGTTGGTGGGAATGCAAACAAGTGCATCCACTGTGGAAGATAGCACAGAAGTTCCTCAAAAGATTAAAAATAGAACTGCTCTACAATCCACTGATCACTCTACTGGGTATTTACTCAAAGAATACAAAAACACTAATTCAAAGGGATAGATGCATCCCAATATTTATTGCAGCATTATTTACAACAGCCAAATTATGGAAGTAGCTCAAGTGTCCATTGCTTGATTAATGTCTAAAGATATATAGCTATAGCTATAGATAGATGATGTAGATATAGATATTGATATAGATAGTTGCTAAGTGGAGACACAAAACAACCATAAAACAAAAGATAAAATGTCAGTAGTAAGTCCTCATATATCAATAATCATCCTAAATGTAAATGAATTGATCTCACCAATCAAAAGGCAGATAGTTGCTAAATGGATTAAAAAGCAAACCCCAATTATGTGTAGCTTTCAGCAGACTCAGTTCAGTTCTAAAGACAAACATAGAGTGGAAGTGAAGGAGAAGTAGATGATACTCCAAGCAAATGATCATCAAAGGAAAAAAATGTCTTTATATAAGATAAAATAGACATCAAGACAAAAATGATGAGACAAAGAAGGTCATTATATAACAACAAAGGGGCTAACACATCAAGGAGATACAACGATCATAAATATATATGTTCCCAGAATTCAAGCACCAAAATATGTAAAGGAAATAGTAACAAACCTTAGGGAGGAATAGGTAAAAACATAATAGTAGGGGACTTTAATACTCTAATATCAGCATTAGATAGATCATCTGGACAGAAAATAAACAAGAAAATGTTGGACGTGACTGACACATTAGAATAAATGTACTTAATAGACACATCTACAATATGGTGTCCAAAGGAGCAGAATACACATTATTCTCAAGTGCATATAGAACATTCTCCAGAATAGATATTATAGGCCACAAAACTAATTTTAATGAATTTAAGAAGATTTAAATCATTCCAACTATCATTTCTGACCAAAATGGCATACAATTAGAAATCAATAAAAGGATGGAGTGACTGAGTGGCTCAGTCACTGGACTGACTCTTGATTTCAGATCAGGTCATGATTTCATGATTTGTGAAATCAAACCCTGCATCACATTCTGCACTGACAGCATGGAGCCTGCTTTGGATTTTCTCCCTCCCTTCCTCTCTTCCTGTCCCCTGCTCATATGCTCTCTCTCAGAATAAATAAATAAGCTTAAAAGGAAAATAAATAAATAAGAGGAAAGTGTGTAGATTTTCAAATATATGGAAATGAAACGATGTATTTCAAAACATTCAATGAATCAAAAAATCAAAAGGGAAGTAAAAAGTATCATAAAAATGAAAATAAAAATACAACATACTCAATTTTGTAGGATGTAGCAAAAGCAGTTTTGAGAGCAAGTTTTAGCAATAAATGCATATATCAAGAAATTAGAAAGATCTTAAGTGAACAACCTACTTTTACACTTCAAAGAACTAAAAAAAAGGAATAAATTATGCCCATAGTTAGCAGAAGGAAGGAAATAATCACAGTGTAGAAAGAAGCAAAATAGAGATGAAAAAAATGACACAAAGGATAAACAAAATTAAAAGCTGAGTCTTCAAAAAATAAAGAGAATTGATGAATCTTAGCTATACTAAGAAAGAAACAGAAAAGACACAAATTAGAAATGAAAGAGGAAACAATGCAATTGATACTATAGAAACAGAGTATTACGATTCTATTATGAACAAGTATATGCTAACAAGTTACATAAACTGCTAGAATCATACAACCTACCATACTGGATCAGGAAGAAATAGAAAATCTGAACAGACAAATAATGACTCAAGAAACAGAGTCAGTAACTAAAAACAAACAAGCAAGCAAACAAAAACTTCCAGCACAGAAAATTCCAGGGCTGGACATCTTTGTTGGTGAATTCTAAAAAACATAAAAAAATTAGTACCAATCCTCCCCAAATTCTTCCAAAATCAGGATAGAATGTATACTTCCAAACTCATTCTTTGAAGCCACCATGATTTTGATACCAGAATGAGATTAAGATATCAGAAGGAAAGAAAACTATAACCAATATCCCTGATAAATATAGATGTAAAAATTGTCAATGAAATATTAGCAAACCTAATTCAAAAATGCATGAAAAGGATTAGGATATGGCCAAGTAGGATTCAAAGATGGTTCAATATATGCAAATTCATAAATGCTATTTATCACATCAATAATAAAAAAGAAAAATCACATGATCATCTCAATAGTCACAGGAAAAAACATCTGAAAAAATACAACACATCCTCATGATAAAAACCCTTAACAAATCGTGTACAGAGGAACATACCTCAACATAATAAAGGCCCCAATAAACCCTCTGCTGACATTGATCAATGGTGAAAAATTGAAAGGGTTTCTTTTCCTCTGAGCTCAGGTACAATGTTGCCCACTCTCACCATTCCTATTCAGTATAGTACTAGAAGTCCTAGCTAGAATAATTATACAAGACAAAGAAATAAAAGCCTCCATCAGTACGGAAGAATACTGTCACTATTGCGGGGACCAGCACACGCACCCCAGTAGAAAGGTCCCGAGTGGGGGTTGGTGTTGGCACAATATCTATAAGAAAGAAAACAGACAATGTGAATGGTGGTAAAGGCCACGTTTTACGAAGATAGTCAGGGTCTTATATACCATGGGTGATTACATCATTTCTTTAATGGTTACATAGTTCAAGGTCTTTGAAGTAAAGACATGCTCCGGAAAAGGTCATGCTTAACAGGACAGTAGTAAATAACAGGAATAATCAAGTCATTGTAAGAGAGGGATTCGCTAATAATAGTCTGGCTCCAAGCATAAGATGAGCCTGATGAATTCTATGAGGAGATTTACATTTCTTAAGGCCCCTCATCAGTTATTCATGGGCAAGATGCTTATCCTTTAATAAGCAAATCTTTTGGCAGAGGATTGTGTTTACTCCCAACAGCAGACAAAGAGCTAGAAAGCAAAGTAAGGGAAGGCTGGGGCCACTGATTGACCCAAGTTGATTCAAAGCCTAAAAGTATATGCCTCTTTGCAAAGAAACAAGAAAGTCATAGACAGGATGAACAGAAGCCACATGTGCGGCCCAGGAGGCCAAATGTTGTTTCAGTCTTCTGACTTGTTCTGCAATTTCCCAAATAGTTCACCTGTGTCCCTGAGGCATAGCCATCAACGGTCACTTACATAGATTCTCCTGTGCACCAGAGGCCTTGCCACTGACCGTCGCTATGTGGGAGCTTTTTTGGCCTACTGGGCCCCAACAACTATTTGCTCATGATATGATATTGTGAGTCGGCCCGCGACCCACAACGAACGGTTCCTGTGGGGGAGGGGTGAGTGGAACAAGGAGAGACAAGGGGACAAGTCTGCAGTTGCTGATCAAGTCCGTTTATTGAGTGTTTTACAGGGGTATATATAGTATGTAGAAAGAGGAGTGGCTTCATACAACTGATTATGATTGGCTAGAGCAATAATGAGGAGGTGG
>NC_043710.1:62657289-62698550 GCF_006229205.1 Suricata suricatta
AAATTCCAAAAAGTCAGACAAAAAACTGTTAGAATTAAATCAATGATTTTAGTAAAGTAGAAGGTTACAAAATCAAATTACGTATGAAATAAACTATCCCGTTCACAGCAGTATCAATAATAATAAAATACTTAGGAATAAATTTAACCAAGGAAGTGAACTATCTGTACAATGAAAACTACAAGACATTGCTAAAAGAAATCGAAAAAGACACAAACAAATGGAAAGATATTCTGTGTTCATGCATTGGAAGAATACATATTGTTAAAATGGCCATACTTCTCAAACCCATCTATGTATTCAATGAAATCCTCATCAAAATACCAAAGGCCATCTTCACAGAAATAAAAGAAACAATCCAAAGATTTGTGTAAAACCACAAAAAACCCAAATAGCCAAAAAATAAAAATCCTAAGAAAAAAAGAACAAAATTGGAAGTATCAGACTTTCTGATTTCAAACTATACTACAAGGCCACAGCTGTAAAACTGGGGAAGAAAAAAAATAGATATAGACCAATGAAACAAAACACAGAGCCCATAATCCATAGTTAAATCCTAGCATTTACAGTCAAAAAATATTAATCAAGTTATCTAAGGACACCCTCTGAGGGAAAGAGTCTCTTCAACCAAAAGTACTAGGAAAACTGGTAAAACACATGCAGAACAATGCAATTGGACCCTTTTCTTACACCACTCACACAAATTAATTCAAAATGGAACAACAACTTAAACATAAGGCTTAGGCCATAAAATTCCTAGAAGAAAACAGGAAGAAACTCATTGATTTTGGCCTTAGCAATGATTGTTTTGAACATGACACAAAAGGACAAAGAAGAAAAGTAAAAACCAGGAAAAAATTGACAGAAAAGACTACATCAAACTTCAAGGTTTCTGCACAGTAAAAGAAACAACCAGCAAAATGAAATGACAACATACAGAATGGGAGAAAATTTTTGTAATCCATATATTGGATAAGAGGTTAATATCTAAAATACATAAATAACTAACACAACTTCATAACCAAAAAAATTCAATTAAAAATGTGCAGATGAACTAAATAGACATTTTCCAAAGAAGATACCAAAATGGCCACAGGCACATGAAAAGATACTTAACATCACTAATCATAAGGGAAATGCAAATTAAACAACAATGAAATATCACCTGATACCTGTGAGAATGGTTAACAGGTCAAGAAGATCAGAGACAACAGGTGTTTGGAAGGATGTGCCAAAAAGAGAACCGTTTTACACTGATGTAAATGTAAATTAGGCCAACCACTGTAAAGAACAATAGGCATGTTTCTTAATAGTTACATACCATACAACCTAGCAATTCTAATTCTGAGTATATATGCAAAGGATATGAAAAGAGGATTTCAACAAGACATATGCACACCCATGTTGTCACAGTATTATTCATAGTAGCCAAGAAACAACCTAAATGCCCATCAACAGATGAATGGATAAAAAAGATGTGATATACACACACACACACACACACACACACACAATGTAATATTATTCAGCCGTGAGAAAGGAAGATCTCCTGCCATTTGTTACAACACAGACAAACCTTGAACACATGCTAAATAAGAGAAATCAAACAAAGAAGGATAGGTACTATATGATATCACTTATATGTAGAATCCAAACAAAGTCAAATCTGTTAAAAAATAGAGAATAAAATAGTGCTAGCAGGGATGGGGGTGGAGGGATAAGATTGATGATGTTTCAGAGTACAAAATTATAATGAGTAGTGAAAAAGCTATAGAGATCTAACATACAGTATTATGAATCTAGTCAATGGTACTCTACTATAATGATGTAATATGAAAAATGTTCCTTCAATTCAGTGTATAATCATATTAAGCATATAAATGCATCAAAGTAACACATTGTGCCTTTTAAATTTATCATTGTAACAAATTTATCAAGTACACTGAAAAATTTAAATATAATAAAAACATTTCCATCAAAAAAATTTATACCTGTATTTTTAAGGCAAATGAAATTAATATATTACAATATATTTTATTGTTTATGAGAGAATAAAGGTCTTCAGTCCAGAAAAAGTATGTATATCCATAAATACATACACATTCATCTGAAGCTTAGAATAATAATATACTTATTAACAGTTACATTATACTGAGCACTTACATGACAATATTAGATTAGGTGGTATACATGTAAAATTCTGTCAAATCTCCCAAACAATCCTTTTAAGTAATTATCATCTACATTAATAGTGAAGAAATTGATACTCAGAAAAGTTACTACCTCTGCCAGGCCACAAAGCCAGTTATTATAAACTAGCATTTGAATGTAGTTCTAAATGTTTCCAAAGGCATTGTTTATAAATATTATACTATTTTTCCTTATGAAATATTTAAATTTAGTTACTTAAGCTTATGTACAAGTTTATCATCCTTAGAAGTTTCTAATACTTTAAATATAGGATAGCAAGTCTTACTTGTTTATATTCTTCAAGAAAAGTCAATTTAAAAATATAATCCCTTTAATTGCTTTCATGGAACAAAAAGGAAAATAAGATTTTAATTTCTGTAAATATCTCTGGATATGTTTTAGGCAGCAAGTTGTAGCGCAAATAACTGTCTGTCAAAATACCAGATTTCCAATTCTGCTTCTCGTTTACTAATTAACCAAGTTGCTAACAATTCTTTCAAACTTAGTTTTATTTTCTGAAAAATACGGATAACATCACCAGCCTTCTAGTGCTGTTGGGCCTATCAAATAATGCAGGGACCTAGAAATGTGTTGTAAATTGTAAATAATTCTACGCAATATCAGAGATTGTTACTTTTTATTAAGAAGGGGCACTTTGATTTTAGCATTTCAAAGTGACATTTTTAATGACATTTAAAAATAATATCTTCATTTTCATTCTAGAAGTGCTTAGTTTCAGGGCTATGGAATTCACTAGGGAAAGCTAGGAAAGCACTTATAACTTGAAGAAATAAGCTGCAAAATAAATTAAATTTGACAATATGAGATAATCTGTATTCCAGTGATGGATAATATTAATATATTAAACCAAAAATATTTTTCTCATTTTTAAATGTTTATTTGAGACAGAGAGAGAAAGTGCACATATGCTCATGGGGGAGGGGCAGAGAGAGAGAGAGAGAGAGAGAGAGGGAGAAAGGGAATCCAAAGCAGGTTCCATGCTCAACACACAGCTGGACACAGGCTTGATCTCACAGCTGTGAGATCATGACGTGAGCCAAAAATCAAGAGTTAGATACTTCATTGGCTGAGCCACACAGGTGTACAGAAACAAAAAATATTTTTTAATCTATCTCCAATTTCCTCTGCATTTATCTCCTCTTTTTTTTAATTTTTTTTTTTTTGCTATTTATGAGAAAATGAAAACACCACCATTGTGTGGAATGATTCTGATCAAATGGGGAATAAATAGGACAAATGTGAGGAATAGTATGAAAGTAAGTTTGAATAGAATTTCAACTCTGTAGGTATTCAACAAATTAGATTGCCAAGCCCAAGTTAATTTATATATTTTTTTAATTTTTATTTTTGAATGAGAGAAACAGAGCATGTGTGGGAGGGGGGCAGAAAGAGAGGAGGAAACATAGAATCCGAAGCAGGCTCCAGGCTCTGAGATGACACAATGATAGTGCTTGGAGAAGAGAAGAATGATAAGGAATTATGATTACTATGGAAGATAAGAAGACATTCTTAGTTTTGGAAGCACTGAGATCAAAGCACTTTATTTGACAAATTTGGTTTTGGGGGGTGTTTTTGGAGACATTTATTCAGTGCCCACTATCATCCTATCATCATAGACGATGACATTATCTTTGAATAATATAAATATATGAGTAAAGGTCAGTGAATATATAACTACCCTGTCCAAGGGAGTGTTTAACCATCTTATGCGTGTTTATTTCATTTCATCCTCAGAGAAATCCTAAATTTAACAGAAGAGAAAAGTAAAGAACATATCAGTGAAGTAATTTTTTCAAGATCTGGTAGATAATGAATGGAGGAGATTGGGTTCTAATTCATAACTTTCTACTTTCAAAATATTCTTTTTAATGACTTGCTGAAGATGTTACAGTCAGAAGAGAAATAATAAACCAAAAGTGATTATATTTATGGCAATATGAATATAACATAAGGTAATGACAAGACTGCAAGTTCATTCAAAAGAAGAAGAGATCAAAATAAATGAAAGCCCTTGGAAGAGAAATCTTTATGGAGCAAGTGACATCAAGGATATATTTTGACACTCTATATATTTAACCTGAATATAAGGGAAGATAGGAAGCCCAGCCCAGGAAGTATAAGTAGCTGAATTTCATCTCATTATCACAAATAAACCTGAATTGTCAATAATGGTTAAATCAATAGTCACAGTTTCTGAGAGAAAGAGAAAAAAATGTGTACATTCTTTGGATTGTAATCAGAACAGAGTACCAAGCATCCTGCATCTCCTTTCTTCTCATTCTGTTGTCTACTTTTGAGTTGGATGCTTAATCGACTGAGCCAACCAGGTACCCAGAAACAAAAACTAATTTTTTATGTTTATTTATTTTTGAGGGAGAGAGAGACAGAGCATGAGTGGGGAAGGAGGCATAGAGAGGGAGACACAGAATCCGAAGCAGGCTCCAGGCTCTGAGCTGTCAGCACAACACCTGATGCAAGGCTCGGACCCATCAACTATGAGATCATGACCTGAGCCAAAGTCGGACACTTAATCGACTGAGCCACCCAGGTACTCCCTGAAAATAATTTTTAATTCATCTCCAATTTCCTCTGCATTTATCTTTTTTTTTTAACTTTTTTTGCTATTTATGAGAAAATGAAAATAGCACCATTGTGTGGAATGATTCTGATAAAATGAGGAATAAATAGGACATAACTGAAGAATAGTGTGAAAGTAATTTTGAACAGAATTTCAACTCTGTTGGTATTCAACAAATCAGACTGCCAAGCCCAAGTTATATATGTGTGTGTGTGTGTGCGTGTGTGTGTATATTAATGTTTGTTTTTATTTTTGAGTGAGAGAGACAAAGCATGAGCTCAAGCTGCATTTATCTAAGAACTAGACTCTACATGGCTCTTTCTGTATATTGGTACCAATACTTCCATTTACCCCTTTAGGCCTAGATTTGCTCAATCTTTTGTCTTACAATACCTTTGCAGTTCTTCAACACTCAACTTCTGTATGTTACCCCTTTTTAAATAAACTATTCTCAATCCAATTTCAAAAAGGCCATCTGTTTCTTATTGGAATCCTTCCTGACACAGATGGTTTCATGGAAAAGGTATCCAAATGGAAGAAAGTATAGAATTTAATGAATTGGGTAGGGAAAGGAAAGCCCATATATGAATGCATAACCAAGGGCCAGAAAATGTGACTTAGATGAAGGCACTTTGAAAACTAAATTATTATGGAAACAATGGATAATGAAGATAATCATGGTAACAATGATGACAAGGATTATGCTGAGTTATCAAAGGTGTCTTCACAGAAGGAAATGGTAAAACTAAAATAAAGTCTGGAACCAGGAAAGGATCAGGAATCAAATCAAGGCCCTTGACAAAGTGAAGATACAAGGTTACCCATGAGAAAGGTGGCATAGAACCAAGAGAGGATGTCATTTAGTGGATGACATGGAGAAACATTTCTGGGTAGGAGGTCGACATTCCATTCTGGGTTTTTATAAATACAGTGTGGGAGTGGGCTTCCTGTTAGCTCAGGCCTGCATCACATTAGCCATGCACTTATTTTATGGTTCAATATGGTGATGGTAAAAGCTGAATGGTAGAGGACAAATGTGATAATGTGTTGATAATGGAGTGGTTGTGGTAGGATAAACGAGCATGAAGGTGAAGAAAGTGGTCAAGGTCAGGATGACTTGGTAGAAGACTTGAGTGGAATTTTAGTGAGGGAGAATTAGGAGAGGTGTTCAGATAGTTGATGTAGAAACAGGTTATAGAACCAAAGAAAGTGCTTGAGTCATTTGTCTTTCTCTGTAATTACAGAATGATAGAAGTACTGATTCAGCAATCAGTTAAGAATGTACAACTGATGAGCACAGTGACACTGAACTAAGATTACAGCCATCACTAAAATGAATAAGAGAATTTGATAAAATTCCTATCATTTTATCTGGGTCTGTAATTTCCTGCCTCTTCACTCAATAGTGATAAGACACATCACATACTGCATTAATGCTACTGAATGTGGTCTCTTTCTTTCTGCTGATTCAGTAGCTCAGAAAACTATCACTCTCTTTAGTTATGACTTGTTCAGAGAAACTAAGCCCTTTGGAAGAATTCATTTTTAAAGAAAAAATTCACATTCTTATGCAAGTAATTCTCAGACTTATGAATACGTTTTTTTCTGTACTATTTTTTATAAGGTGATAGCTTAGAGATTAAAATACAATTTTCTCCAAGAAAGAGAAATAAAATTAGCATTGATTGAGTGCCTATAATGTACCTTGGTCTAAGCTATGTGCACTGCTTGTACTATCTTAATCTTTTAAATATTTTAATCATTAATATTCATCAATAGGGCAGCCATTCAAATTGGATTATGTCCATAATGTACTGGCTGTTAAATAATTTGACTGCTAACTCAAGCCCTTGAAGATAGATATAAGTTTCATCTACTTCTATTAATAGTGAAATAAAGAGAACTATAAAAAATATATGCTAGTCATACAGAAAGAAGCTGATGACTAAAGAAATAATTAAACCTTCAGGCTAGTCCACAAAAGCTTATGTACCCTATAGTGTGGCTAAAATAATTTCTTTAGCTGAAACACTTATTAAGCACTTACTCGTTTCAGACACAATGCTAGGTTGGATAAAGATAAATAAGAGACCAACTCTGACCCTAGAAAAATATGAAATCATTAATACCAAAAGCAATTACATAATTTTCAGACGTACAATGGATTAAATAGGCTTTGGAGGCTAGCCTGGAAAAATGATCCAATATCTCGGGTTTTATATCCTTCAAATCTCAGGCAAACTTTCAGAAGGACAGGAAAGGATGAGGAAAATAACATATACTAAGTGTGGCAAATACTTTAATTCCTTTATTTTGCTTTATGATGGTAAGACTTGGAAGAAGGGATAGTTTAGAACTGCTTCCCACACATGTTCACAACATGGCATATAGAAAAAAAAATGATGATGAGCGTCTGGGTGGCTCAGCTGGTTAAGTTTCCACTTTGGCTCAGGTCATGACCACACCATTCCTGAATGCAAGCCCCTGAGGAGCTCTGTGCTGACAGCTTGGAGCCTGAAGTCTCCCTCAGATTCTGTGTCTCCCTGTCGCTCTGCCCCTCCCCAACTTGTACTCTTTCTCTCAAAAATAAACATTAAAAAAATAATGATGATGATATTTATACACAAATTTGAAAAAACTGCAAAGAATTTGAAACCATCTACATGGAGACTGATTTTTAAAATTTATAAATATATATTATGTAAATATGAAAAGAAAAATATTATAAAATATTAAGTATCTCAAACCTCAACATTTTTCACATTTTGATAAGAAACTTTCAATTTATTGAATTCATTCTTACAAATATAATGTGGCAAATTCTGTTATATGCAAATTTTATCACTTTTTAAAATAATTTATACCTTAAATGGCTACATACAATTCCAGATCAAACTATATCCAAATTAACTTTAATTTAAAAAGACTAATATACATCCTGGATTTATTGAATTTTAGGGTTATGACAAAATGCAGTTGTTTTTGAACCCATGTCTCCCTATTCCCCTGATAATTTCTCCCAAAGGCAAACTCTTTTTAAAATAATGTACTTAAATTTCTTTATTTTGACTCATGAACTTTAGAAGTTGCCTTTTGAATTCCTATTCCTATTCCTAAAATACATGTGAATTTATGTCTCTTAGAACTACCATGCTTTCCACTATCTTTCTCCAATTGTGCCAATATCATTATTAAGTGTTTTGTTTATATCATCTAGATGGTGTTTACAATAGTATTCTTATGGAAGATTATTCATAAACTGTGCACTGTAGTATATTTGATTATATTTCCTTTTTCCTTTTTATTTTTCCTTAAGCAAATATTTGTCTTCTTATTTGTTGTTTTTGTTTGCACTCTCCCTACCTACATGTTTAAAAACTTCAGTACAATTTTTGAAAGTCAATCTTATTATGTAGCCAGCATTTCCTACTTTTTCTTGGAGACTTTCTTCTTACATAGGGCTATTCTGCTTTCTGGACTGAGACTTCACTAGGCCTGCTGCACAGCTTGCCTGCTTTGTTTTTTATCACAACTGATGCTGTCTGCACTGGCCACAGTTTGCACTGAGCTTAGTCTCTTGTCTTAAAAATTACTACCATGCAGGACATTCTCTGTTATTCCTGTGTTCAGTCACTTGTTTCCTTGCCTCCATGCATCTTATCTTTTCTTTACTTGCTTATCTATCTTTCCTCCCCATCTTTTTAAAGACAAAATAATCAAGTCTTTATTCCAGTATTTGGTATTCAAACACTTTTAGTTGGTTAATATTATTAAAAAACATATATTGTGGTAAAATCATGTAACATAATATGTACATTAATATATTTTTATTTTTATTATTTGATTTTGAGAGAGTGTGTGCACGTGGATGGAGGAGGGGCAGAGGGAGAGAGAAAGAATCTTAAGCAGGCTCCACACACAGCTCAGAGCCTGGCCAGGGGTTCAATCTCATGACTGTGAGATCATGACTTGTGCTGAAATTGAAATGGAGAGTTGGATGCCTAACCCACTGAGCCACCCAGGCACCCCAATAATTTTAATTATATAGTACAGTAGTCTCAACTGCATGCACACTGACGTGCAAGAGATATCTAGAAATTTTTCATCTTGAAACACTGCAACTCTATACACATTTAACAACTTTCCTTTTATCTTTCCCCACCCCACCAAACACCATTATATTTTCCCTTTCTAAGAAGTGGACTTCTCTAAGAATCTCTTACAGGGAGAATCATGTAGTATTTGTCTTTCTGCAACTAGGTTACTTCACTTAGCATAATGTAGCCAAGTTTGTCTATGTTGTAGCATATAACAAGATTTCTTTGTTTTTAAGGCTAAAAAATATGTCCCTGTATGCATACGCCACGTGTTCTTTATCTACCCATCTATGGATGGACAGTTATTTTGCTTCAAAATCATAGTTACGATGAATAGTGCTACAATGAACATAAGTGTGCAAATAGTTCTTTAAGATGTTTTCAATTATTTGACCCATAAATGAGATTGTTTTTAACATACGGAAACACCATTTTCCGTAACAGTTGTACCACTTTATTTTATTCTTTTTGCTTTTTTAATTTATTTATTAATTCTAAAAGAGAGAGGGGGGATGGAGCAGAAGCGGGGAGGGAAGGAGGGAGAGAGTGAGAGAGAGAAAATCCCAAGCAGGCAATGCACTGCCAGAACAGAGCCCGATGGAGGCTTGAACTCATGAATCCATGAACCATGAGACCATGACCTGAGCTGAAACTGAGTCTGAGGCCTAACTGAGTGAACCTCCCAGGATCCCCCAGTTTAAAATCTCACGGATAGTGCACAAGAATTCCAAATTCTCCACATCCTCATTAATACTTACTTTCTGTTTCTTTGATAGTGGCCATCCCATCCTAAGGTTGTAAGGTAATATCTCATTGTGGTTTTGCTTTGCATTTCCCTAATGATTAAAAATGTTGAGCACTTTTTCATATGCTTCTTGGTAATCTGTATGCCTTCTTTGGAGAAATATCTATTCAAGTCTTTTGCTCATTTTTTAATCTTATTATTTGTTGTTGAGTCGTAGGTATTCTGGATAATTAACCCCTTATCAGCTATAGAATTTAAAAGGTATTTTCTGCCATTCCTTATGTTGTCATTTTCCTGTTGATTTTTTCCTTTGTTGCATAGTTTTTAATTTGAGTAATACCATTTGTCTATTTTCTTTTGTTGCCTGTGTTTTTGTAATTGTGTCCAAGATATCATTGCAAAATCCAGTATCATGAAGCCTTTCCCCCTATATTATTTTCCTTACATTTAGGCCTCTAATCAATTTTGAGTTAACTTTTGTATGCAGAGTAAGGTCAGGGTCCAAATTCACTATTTTGCATTTGAATATCTAGTTTTCCCACCTCATTTCTTAAAGAGACTCTTCTTTTCTCTTTGTATGGCCTTGGCACCTTTTTCAAAGATGATTTGACCATATACATGAGGGTTTAATTCTGGAATTTCTATTCTGTTCCTTCCATTGTTCTAAATATTTGTTTTTATGCCAATATCATACTCTTTTGATCATTGTAGCCCTGTAATATATTTTGAAATCAAGAAGAGAAATGCCCCAGCTTTGCTTTCTTTTTTTTTTTTTTTCCTTAAGGTTGTTTTGGTGCTTCAATGCCCTTTGAAATTCTTTGTAAATTTGAAGATTTTTTTTTCTATTTCTATGAAAAGTGCCATTGGGATTTTACTAGAAATTGCAATGTATATGTAAATTGTTTTAGGTAGTACAGAACATTTTACAGTACATTTTAACAATGCATGGATATGAGATATTCTTACATTTGTTTGTGTCTTTTTTAAGTTTTTCAGCAACGTTAAGTAGTTTTCACAGTACAGGTCTTTTGCCTTCTTGGTTAGGTTTACTCCTAACTATTTTCTTTTAAGATACTATTGTAAAAGGGATTGTTTTCTTAATTTCTTTCTTGATTGTTCATGGTTACTGTACAGAAGCACAACTGACTCTTGTATTTTGTTGATTTTTGTATCCTACAATCTTGCTGAATTTATTTATTAATTCTAACTGTAAAGTCTTTAGGGTTTACTACTTATAACATCATGCCATCTATAAACAGACAGAGTATTACACATTATTTTCACACTTGCCTTCCAGTACTGTGTTCAACGGAAGTTGTGAGAGTATTTTTTTTCTTGTACTGTTTTGTCTGAGTTAGAAAGTGATCTGTTCTCTTCATATTTTTGGAAGATATTGAGAAGGACTGGTGTTATTTCATCTATAAATATTTGATAGAACTCAACAGTAAAGCCATTTGATCCTGGGATTTTCTGTGGTCTGGTTTTTGACTTCTGATTCAATTTTCTTACTACTTAGAAGTCTGTTCAGATTTTTTCTTTCTTCATAATTCATTTTTGGTCATTGTGTGTTTCTAAAAATTTATTCTTCTTCTATGTCAACTAATTTGTTGTCACACAGTTGTTCATAGAAGTCTTTTATGAACCCTTTTATTTCTATGGTATCAGTTGTAATGCTACCTCTTTTATTTCTGATTTTCATTATCTTCATCTAGATAAATGGTATGTTAACTTTGTTAGTCTTCAAAAAACCAACTCCTGATTTCATTGATTTTTCTGTTGTTTTTCTATTTTGTTTATTACTGCTCTGTTCTTTATTATTTCCTTCTTTTTGCTAACTTTGGGTTTATTCTGTTCTTATTTTACTAGTTCCTTGAGGTATAATATTAGGTTGTTGATTTGAGGATTTCTTTCTTAATGTAGGCATTTATCATAAAACCTTTCCTTTCAGTACTTTTTTGTTGCAACCCATACACTTTGGTATCTTGCATTTTCATTTTCTGTTAAGACATTTTCTAATTTCTCTAATGATTTCTTCTTTGACCCACTGGTTGTTTAAGGATAGTCTATTTAATTTCTACATATTTGTAAATTTCCCATTTTTCTTTTTATAATTTATTTCTAGTTTTATTGCATTGTAGTTTGAAAAAAATATTTGGTATGAGTTCAGTTTTCTTATATTTATTAGAACTTTTTTTGTGCTCTAGAATTTGATTTATCCTACAAAATGTTGCATGTGCATTAAAAACAATGTGTATTATGCTCTTGTTAGACGGAGCATTCTGTTTATATCTGTTAGGTCCAATTATTTGATTGATTAATCATTATTTAAACTGTGGTATTAAAATATACTCTTTTGCATTACTGTCTATTTCTTCAATTCTGTCAGTATTTGCTTCATATATGAAGATGCTCTGCTGTTAGATATATATTTATTTATAATTATTATATGTCATAATGAATTTCATCATTTTATCCTTGTTTGTTTCTTGTAAGTTATTAAAGTATATTCTATCTGATACAATATGGCTACCCCTGCTTTTGTGGTAGTTTCCAGTTGATGGAATAGTTTTTGCCATCCTTTTACTTTCAGCCTATATATTTCCTTAAGGTAAAATGAGTCCCTTGTAAACAACATATAGTTGGATCTTACCCCCTCTGGTGTGTGTGCGCGTGCACATGTGTGTGTGGGGGGTGGTGTAAGAAAGTCTTCATTAGTTCCTTAGAAAAAAGTACACATAAGGTCAATAGTTTTGGGTCTTGCTAATCTAAAAATATCTTTCCTTATAATTTTATCCTGATTCATTTTGCCTACTATAAAACTCTACAATGGAAATAAATTTTATGAAGAATTTTGAAGACAGTCCTTCATTATCTTCTTGTTTCTATTTTGTGGTTAATTAATGCAAATCCATTTTGATACCTGCTATCTTATATAACCTTTCTCTCATTCTTTGTCTCATTATAGAAACTTCTATATGTTCCCAGCTTATTAATTTCAAAAAAAAGCAGAGACCCTAAACAACTTTTTTATTCATTGTTTTGCTTACTGAGCAGGCTATTGAAATCTATAAACTTGTCCTTTCAATTCTGGATTAAAATTTTTTTAATTTTATTTCCTTATATAGTTTCTCTATTCTATCCTCCTATAATTATTATTATTAGAATTTAAACTTCCCAGCAAAATTCATTTATTTTTCTCTTATTTTTTACCTCTTTGTCAGCTCTACTGAAAAATATTTTCTCAATGTTACATTCCATATTGCTTAAATATTTTTATTTTTGTATATGTAGTTAATTTCTAATACTTTCTTTAGTTTATGCTTTCTGAATTTTTCTATGAATGCAACAAAAAGCATAGTAACAGCCATGCATAAACTTGGAACAAATGTGTTTTTTAAAGACTGAGTCCAGATTTAAAATCAATCTCAAATAAATACAGTTTATCATTCTTCCAGGCTCTTCTCCCAGTTGCATAATCAAAATAAATTATTTGGGGCGGGGGGGCAAGATGATAGAACAGCATGGAAGTTTTTTTTGTGTCTCTGTCCCTGAAATGCAATCAGATCACCACTAAACCATCTTGCACTCCTAGAAAACTGATTTGAAGAATAACACAACAATCTGCACCATGTGAACTGCAGAGTTCAGCAGGTATGTGGTACAGAGAGATGAAATGGGGTAGAGAGAAGTTGCAGAGGACAGAGAACTGTTTATGCTTGCAGAGAGAGGATGGAGATGGGGAGTGGGGGAAGTATGAGAAGAGCACCCCCATTCCCAAAAGGAGATGAAGAGAAAAGGAAGAGCAGAAACAGCAATCAAGGACTAAACAAAAGAGGGAAAGGAGAAGGTTTAATGTCCATTAAGACTCTATAAACAGGGGGAGCACAGAGTCTAAAACTCTGCAGCTCAATACCTCACGCTGCTCTGGTGGAAAGGGCAAATCCCCAGGAGTGTAGAGCAATGTCCAAGGGGCACTCAGGCCATATGAGGATAGAGGCCACATTTGGTAGAGGCTATGTAGCCTCTCCATAAGCAAAAGTCCCAGCAGACCACAGAGAATGGTCATATTCACGGGTATTGGAACAAGGACAGTAAGGGTGAAGCCTGAAACCAGATACGTGTTATGATTTGCCAAAATTCCAGAAAGGCTGCTACTACATGATTGCACAAACTTTTTCTAGGGCAAGCTGGTGCCTTACTGCAGTCTCTGGGCATTGGCAGTGGCACAGTCTCACAAACATTCCTGAGGGTGGCCAGCACTGAGCCAGTGCTCAGCCAGACACCCGCCCCGCTGAGAGTCAGAATGGATCAAAGCTGCAGTCCCTCGGAAGTGAGGGGTTGGGAAACTAAGCCCGATCTGAGTTAAGACTCAGGAGGGAGGTCGTGTCTGGCAACCTGATAGCTTGGTCAGGGACAGTATGGAAGCAGGGAGTGGAGAGAAGCTAGAGACAAAAGAAGGGTGCTTAATTATCCGTGGGTTGAGGAGAGTACAGGGTTCTGACATGCCATTTTCATCCCTCTCTCTCATGCAAATACGCACCTACAAGTGCCACAACAATTCGCCCCAGTAAGCTATGCAGCGCCACCTAGCAGAAAATGGAGCTGTTACACTAAACCCTGCACAAGTGGGCCAACCATGCTCTTGAGGAACACAAGTCTCTGCATCTGCTTAGTTTACGGACTATAAAATGGTTCACTGTTTGACTGCTAGGGGAAACCAGATGTAATTTCAATCATATTTCATTCTGTTCACTGGCCCCTCCATACAATGTTTTTCTTTTCTTTTCTTATTCTTGACTACAGAAAGAAAAAAAAATATTTTTATTTACCATTTTTTATTAAAAGATTTTCTTTAATTTTTTCTACTATTTTTATATTTTGTAAATTTTTACATTTTATTTCATTTCCATCATTTTATTATATTCTATTTTATTGTATTCATTTTTCCAAATTTTCAAACATTTTCCTTTCTTTTTTCTCATCTTTCCCTTTTTCTCTATTATCAAGTTTCTTTCAACAACCAGACCAAAACATATGTAAGATCTAGTATCCTTTATTTGATTTTTTGGTTTGCTTTTAAATGTTTAGTCTGTATTTTATTTTACTTCCTTTAGAATGATGAAATGAAAGAATTCACCCCAAAATTCATTTTCTTCTTTCAGAATGATGAAATGAAAGATTCACATCAAGAGAAAGAAAAAGAAGAAATTACATCCAGAAACTTAATCAACAAGCAAGATGTCTGAACTAGATGTCTGATGAACAAGATGTCTGAACTAGAATTTAGAATCACAATAATAATACTAGCTGGGGTGGAAAATAGACTAGATTTCCTTTCTGCAGAAATAAGTAAAAGCTAGCCAGGATGAAATAAAGAATGCTATAACTGAGCTGCAATCTTGAATGAATGCCACAGTGGCAGGAATGAATGAAGCAGAGCAGTGAATCAGCAATACAGAGGACAAATCTATGGAGAATAATGAAGCAGAATAAAGAAGGAGACTAAGGCAAAAGAGCACAATATAAGAATTAGAGAACTCAGTAACTCATTATAAACAAATAACATAAGAATCATAGGAGTCCAAAAAGATGAAGAGAGGGAAAGAGGAGTAGAAGTTTTATGTGAGCAAATCATATAGGAAAACTTTCCTAACCTGGGGAAAGACACAGACATAAAAACCCAGGAAGCATAGAGGACTCTCATCAGATTCAATAAAAACTGAATATCAGCAAGGCATATCATAGTTAAATTCACAAAATACGCAGGCAAGGAAAGAATCATGAAAGCAACAAGGGGAAAAAAGTCCTTAACTTACAAGGAAAGACCAGGTTTGCAGTAGACCTATCCACAGAAACTTGATAGACCAGAAAGGAATGGCAGGATGTATTCAATGTGCTGAATTGGAAAAATATGCAGCTAAGAATTCTTTATCCAGCAAGCCTTTCATGCAAAATAGAAGGAGAAATCAAAAGTTTCACAGACAAACAAAAACTAAAGTAGTTTGTAACTACCAAACCAGCCTTGTAATAAATTTTAAGGGGCACTCTCTGAAAGAGAAAAGTTGGAAACAAAAATAAAAACAAAAACAGAAAACAAACAAAAACAAAAAAAATCCAGAACAACAAAGACTAGAAAGAGATAGGACCACCAAACTCCAACTCTACAGTCAACAGAATGGCAATGAATTCATGTCTTTTAGTACTTACTCTAAACCTCAATGGATTAAATACTCCAATCAAAAGACATAGGGCAACAGAATGGATAACTAAAGAGATCCACCTATATGCTGTTTACAAGAGACCCATTTTTTTTAATTTAAAAAAAAATTTTAATGTTTTATTTATTTTTGATACAGAGAGAGACAGAGCATGAGAGGGAGAGGGGCAGAGAGAGAGGGAGACACAGAATTGGAAGCAGGCTCCAGGCTCTGAGCTAGCGGTCAGCACAGAGCCTGATGCGGGGCTTGAACCCACGAATGTGAGATCTGACCTGAGCCGATGCCAGAGGCTTAACCGACTGAGCCACCCAGGCGCCCCAAGAGACTCATTTTAGACCTAAAAATACCTTCAGACTGAAAATAGGGATGGAGAACCATCTATCAAACTAATGGTCACCAAAAGAAAGCCAGAGTAATCATACTTATATCAGACAATCTAGATTTTAAAATAAAGACTGTAAAAAGGGATAAAGAAGGCCATTGTATCTTAATTAAGTGGTCTATCCACCAAGAAGACCAAACATTGTAAACATTTATGCTTCAGAAGTGGAAACACTCAAATATATAAATCAATTAATCACAAACATAAAGAAACTCATGGATAATAATGCCATAATAGTAGGAACTTCAACAACCACTTATAGCAATGGACATATCATCTAAACAGAAAATTAACAATAAAACAATGGCTTTGAATGGCACACTGGACCTGATGGACTTAACAGATACATTCAGAACATTTCATCCTAAAGCAGTAGAATACACATTCTTCTCTAGTGCACATGGAACGTTCTCCAGAATAGATCACATACTGGGACAAAAGTCAGCCCTCAACAACTACAAAAAGATCAAGATCATACCATGTGTATTTTCAGACCACAACACTATGAAACTCAAAATCAACCACAAGAAAACATTTGGAAAGATAACTAACACTTGCTGGGATGCAGCAAAGGTGATCACAAGAGGAAAGTATATAGCAATCCCAGCTTTCCTAAAGAAGGAAGTCAGCAGATACAGGAAGAAAGATCTCAGATACACAACCTAATCTTGCACCTCAAAGAGCTGGAAAAAGAACACCAAATAAAACACCAAGTCAGAAGAACACAGGAAATAATAAAGATTAGAGCAGAAATCAATGTTATTGAAACCAAAAAAACACAGTAGAATAGATGGATGAAAGCAGGAGCTTGTTCTTCAAAAGAATTAACAAAACTGATAAACCCCTAGCCAGTTTAATCAAAGTGAGAAAAAAAGGACCCAAACAAATAAAACCAAGAATGAAAGAGGAGAGATCACAACCAACACTGCAGAAATACAACCAATAATAAGAGAATGTTATGAGCAATTATATGCCAAAAAAATGGGCAACTGGAAGAAATGGAAAAATTCTTAGAAACATATAAACAACAAAAACTGAAACAAGGAGAAATAGAGAATTTTAGCAGACCCAGTAAATAAATTGAATTAGCAACCAAAATCTCCTCAAAAACAAGAGTTCAGGGTCAGATAGCTTTCCAGGGGAATTCTATCAAACAGTTAAAGAAGAGTTAACATCTATTCTCTTGAAGTTGTTCCAAAAAATAGAAATGGAAAGAAAACTTCCAAACTCTTTCTATGAAGTCAGCATTACCTTGATTCCAAAATCAGGCAAAGACCCCACTAAAAAGGAGAACTAAAGACCAATTTCCCTGAGGAACATGGGTGCAAATTTCCTCAACAAGATACTAGCCAACAGGGTCAACAATTCATTAAATAATTATTCACCATGACCAACTGGGATTTATACTCAGGATGCAGGGCTGGTTCAATATCTGCAAATCAATCAGTGTGATTCATCACATCAATAAAAGAAAGGACAAAAACCATACAATCCTCTCAATAAATGCAGACAAAGCATTTGACAAAACATAGCATCCTTTCTTGATAAAAAGCCTCAAGAATATAGAAATAGAAGGAACAAACCTCAAGATCATAAAAGTCATATATGAAAGACACATGCTAATATCATTCTCAATGGGGAAAAACAGAGAGTTATCCCCCTAAGTTCAGAAACACGACAGGGATATTCACTCTTAACACTGTTATTCAACATAGTATGGAAGTCTTAGCTTCAGCAATCAGGCAACACAAATGAATAAAAGGCATGAAAATTGGCTGAGAGAAGGTCAAATCTTACTCTTGGCAGACAACATGATACTCTATATGGAAAACCCAAAAGAGTCCACCAAAAAACTGCTAGAACTGATCCGTGAGTTCAGCGAAGTTACAGGATATAAAATGAATACACAGAAATTGTTTACATTCCTATACACCAGTAATTAAGCAGCAGAATGAGAAATGAGAAATCAATCAATCTATCTATCAATCAATGAATCTATCCCATTTGCAATTGCACTACAAACCATAAAATACCTAGAAATAAATCTAACTTTTTCACCTCTTTAGGTGAAAAATCTAAACACTAAAAACAATAAAAAGCTTATGAAAGAAATAGAAGAAGAAACACAAAAATTAAAAATATTCCATGCTCCTGGATTGGAAGAACAAATAAAATATTGATACTACCCAAAGCAATCTACATATTTGATGAAATCCCTATCAAAATAATACCAGCATTCTTCACAGAGTAGAACAAACAATCCTAAAATTTATATGGATCCAGAAAAGACCCCAAATAGCCAAAGCAATTTTGAAAAAGAAAACCAAGGTTGGAGATATAATATCTCAGGCTTCACAATGTATTACAAAGCTGTAATCATCAAGACAGTATGGTACTGGAACAACAACAATAAAAAAAAAAGACACTCAGATCAATGGAAGAGAATAGAGGACCCAGAAATGAACCAACAAACGTATGGCCAACCCATCTTTGACAAAGCAGGAAAGAATATTCAATAGAATAAAGACAGTCTCTTCAGCAAATGCTGCTGGGAAAACTGGACAGCAACAAGCATAAAAATGACCCTGGACCACTTTTGTACACCATATACAAAAATAAACTAAAAATGGATGTACAACTACTTAGATCTTTCATTCAGTAAGACAGGAAGTCATCAAAATTCTGGAGGAGAAAACAGGCAAAAACCTCTTTGACCTTGGCCACAGCAACTTTTTAGTTAACACGTTTCCAGAGGCAAGGGAAACAAAAGCAAAAATGAACTATTGGGACCTCAATAAAATAAAAA
Source organism: Suricata suricatta (assembly GCF_006229205.1). Classification (NCBI taxonomy): domain Eukaryota; kingdom Metazoa; phylum Chordata; class Mammalia; order Carnivora; family Herpestidae; genus Suricata; species Suricata suricatta. Next base: position 62,676,327 of record NC_043710.1, read on the forward strand.
GCTTCTGCACAGTGAAGGAAACAATCAGCAAAACTAAAAGGCAACCATTAAAATGGGAGAAGATATTTGCAAATGACATTTCGGACAAAGGGTTAATATCCAAAATCCATAAAGAACTTATCAAACTCAACACCCAAAAAACAAATAATCTAGTGAAATAATGGGCAAAAGACATGAACAGACAAAGAAGAAGACATCCAGATGGTCAACCAACACATGAAAAAATGCTCAACATAACTCATCATCAGGGAAAGACAAATCAAAACCATAACGTCATCTGTCAGAATGGCTAACATTAACAACTCAGGCAAAAACAGAGGATGGTGAAGATCTCTTTGCCACTGCTGGTGGGAATGCAAACTGGGGCAGCCATTCTGGAAAACAGTATGGAGTTTTCTCAAAATATTAAAAATAGAACTACCCTATGACTCAGCAATTGCACTGCTAGGTATTTATGCAAGGGATACAGGTGTGCCATTTCGAAGGGGCACATGCACTCCAATGTTTATTGGAGCACTATCAGCAGTGGCCAAAGTATGGAAAGATCCCAAATGCTAATCAATGGATGAATGGATAGAGAAGATGGAAAGAGCCCAAATGTTAATCAGTGGATGAATGGAGTATTACTCAGCAATCAAGAAGAATGAAATCTTGCCATTTGCAACTACATGGTTAGAACTAGAGGGTATTATGCTAAGGAAGATTAGTCAGTCAGAGAAAGACAAATATCATATGACTTCCTCATATGAGGAATTTAAGATACAAAACAGATGAACATAAGAGAAGGGAAGCAAAAATAATATAAATACAGGGAGGAGGACAAAACATGAGAGAATCTTAAATATAGAGAAACAACAGAGGGTTGTTGGAGGGGCTTGGGGTGGGGGGATGGTCTAAACAGGTATGGGAAATTAAGGCATCTACTCCTGAAATCAGTGTTGTACTATATGCTAACTAACCTAGATATAAATTTAAAAATTAATTAACCAATTAATTAAAAATATTTTTAAAACTTTGATGGATCCTATTTTTGTTGTATAAAGGAAAGGCATCTTTGCTTCAAAATTGCAAAACATTTTGATTTCTAGATTTACAGACACCAATACAATGGTTAATCCTCTGTTTTCATGTAATTTCTACATCATCATATACATGCCTAATTTAAGCACTTGACCACTTATGAATCTTATCAAATAAAATGTGACACACAAACATCATAAAACATTGAAAAGCCACTGTCATATTATGTTAGCAAAAGAAGATCATCCAAATTCTTTTAGCCAAAGTGATTTCATTGAATAATTAATTGGATGAGAATAGAAACATGAGAAATGTTATTTCAGACTTCGATTATTGAGTTTGAAAGTAATCATCTAGATATCATCTTCAGAAAATTCGCAGTAAGAGTTTCACTAATATGATAATTTTGATCATAATCATTAGAGTCTAGAGTGTTGTACTCTGTCTCTTGGCATTTATCTTCTGAATCATGTAATAAGTGAGGACTCTATCAATTTTCTTCTTTTGATATTATGGGCACATGAAGAAGTCTAAACTTTTCATAGTGTTTGTTGAAAGCTACTAAAAGGGCTACATGGAAGATAACTTCAGATTTCTTTGATATGTTTTGATGTAGTATAATATTTCAGGTTACACAATAAGAAAATCAAAGGATAATGTAATAGTGATGATCTATCTTACTACTGCATCATCCTCTTGAAGAGTCTGTCATTCTTTCATTTTCCTAAAATTTCAGTATCTTTCATCATGGTTTGGAATAATAAATACATATTAATAATATATGCTAATGTATAATAATTCTTATTTGATAAGCTAGCAAAATGTTTCATGACAGGAAAAATATTATTAATGTTCCCTAATGAATCTTAGTTTTATAAAATAGTCAAATGGATCCATGTAATAATCACAAGATATCATGATTGCATTCAATTGCAAAATAAGTAAATATTATCTTTGTTCTTTCAAAGATCTTCAAAGAATTTTAAAAATACATATAATACTATTACTTAAAAACAGTTAAAATGCAAAACACTAAAGTTAAGTGCAATTAACAATGATGGTATAAAGAGGCTAATTTTATATTTTCCAAGTGGGCAAGACTTTTTCATAAGTTTCTCAACTTCTCAAGTCAAAACATCTCTAAACTGTCTCTATTGCCTTTCATTTTCTGCTTGCAAACTGGTCAATCCTTTCTGAACTTTTCTTTTTATTTGTCATTATAACCTATAAGAAATAATCAACAAACTGTGACTTTGTGGTTCTTTTTAAGCTCTTCCCATAGAGATATGGGCTCAGTTAGGAACACAAGCTGCTTCCCAAGTTAATACAGCAGATATTTTTACTCAATGTTTGTCCATTCTGTGCGCATCTTTGACTTTCCAGCTTCTAATGTTATTTTCCTTGCTGTGTGTCAAACATTAAACCAGTGACAAATACTTTAGCTAATTTACAGCAGCATTCCCCATCAGTACTCTTTTTTTTTTTTATTAATAAAGACAATAATAACAGATGTGACACATTAGCCTTCTTTTTTGGTTTTAATATATGTTTTGGGGGGTCATTTGTCATTTTTGGTTTTGTTTCTGCTAATGCAGCAATTCTATGCAAGTATTTTGCATGTGAGCTTTTTCATGATAAACCAGGGACTGAATTTACATCTATTTAACTGTTCTCCTGCCATTCTTTAAAGCCAGGAGTCAGAGGCCAAATCCCTTCCACTACCTGTTTTTAGATGATGCATTAGCTCAGAAGGAGTTTTGCTGTTTAAATTGTTGAAAAAAAATCAAAATAATAATATTTTGCTAAATTATGACATTTGTATTTTAGTCCCTATCAGTATAATTTTATTAGAAGACAAATTTTTATATATTGTCTATTGCCAATTGTATTTAAAATGAGGGTTGAGTAGTTCTGACAGATACTGTCAGAACCTCATCCTAAAATTACTATTTGGTCCTTTACAGAAAAAACCAATTATTATTCTCTGACTTGAAGATTCAGAGATTAGTCCAGAATAGCTCAACAGCTGATTGGATCGGGGTGATCCAGTCCTCCTAATACCTGCCTAATGAAGGAAAGGGAAAAATCTTTCTGGGAGTATATAGTTGATCTTTTACTTCCCAGAAAACTTTGGCTTCATTACACAAATCAATGCATTTCTTGCTAAATAACTATATTTTCATAGGGACTTTAGGCAAAAGGAGCCTGCATTGAGCCACAGAGATTATTTTACCCTGAATTCACGGTCCAGGCACTTCACTTACCTACGAGGCTTACTGTCTAGGGATTGAGATCTGTATTAGGAAGAATCATGCTTTATGCAAATGGACTATTCCTCTCTGGGGAAGTGGAGTTGGCTGATATATGTAGACGAAAATACACTGGAATGAATTAAGCAATTTTTGAGGAATTGATGGATTACATACATATATAGTACTTTCTTTGCTAAGAGTATAAATGCTTATGGAAACCAGAATATTGTGTTTAATCAATTTGCCAACTAAGTCAGAGGCTGCAAGACATTCCACCTCAGTAGTTCGGGGCAGTTCCAGCAAAATTACTTGGGGAGCTTGAAGCAAATAATATCGGACCCCACAGGAGTTGAGAACAACTGCTGCATTTAAAGAGTTTTGACTCTGGATTCAGATGGTCTGAATTCCAACCATGCCTTTGATTAACTATATAGCTTTGGACCAATTTCTTAAAATCTCTGAACTCAATTTCTTTATTTGTCAAAAAGATGAATCCCTGACTTCCCTTAGAGCTGCTTATAAGATTAAATGAAAATATATAAATAAGTATAGAATACAGTACCTAGCACTTAATACATGTTCGATATATTTACTTTACTCAATAAACCGAATTCCCTTTCCATGAGAATTCATTTCCACCTACATTTTGGTGAAACCAAGCATAAATCTTGAATTGGTCAAGTCCCTGAAATAGGCGTGCAATCAACAGATAAATGGAACCTCACAAATGGTCTCAGATGCTAAATGGAAACTTTCTGGATTCCAACCCACCCTGGGTGGAGACTCAGAACACAGGTAATACTAGATAGCAAATACACAAAATCAAGGCCAAGACAAGACCAATACTTTGTTTTATAAGTTCCAAAAGTCTGGACAGCTGCCTGGAAGAACTAGAATAATTGGAAGTAAATTTGACAGGAGGCTTTGAAACAAGCTTTTTTTTAGTCAGGTGTGTTAAAGAAGCCCCTGTGAGAATCAATTACCTCTACACTTAGTGGACTGCAGAATTTAACCAACACCTCTGACAGGTTCTGTGACATGCAAAATCTATCTGGGCCAAGAAAAGTTGTTGGACTTTTCCTTTCTTTTAATTGCAAATTCTCATATTTTACTTTTAATGAGAGCAAAAGTTTTATGAAATTCAGCCAAGCATCTGAGAGCTCTAGGAAAATAATGAAAAAATATCATCAGTTAAAATATAAAAATACGATTAATTACCATTTTTCCAGAGCAATACAATTTGCAAAACACTTTGAATATTTGGAATCTATATCTTGGAAAGTATAAAATAGTACCATTAAGTAAGTGTCATTATTATAAGTGAAGAGACAGAGAGTTTGAGAACATTGTCGAACTAGTAAACAATAGAACAAAGATTCAAGTAAAATCTAATAAATTTTGACTTTGTGCTCTTTTTATCTATCTATTGACTCAAGAAATATTCATTGAGATTCTACTTTGTGCCAGATTCACTGCTGGGTGCTTGGTGTATAGAAATAAAAATTACATAGGCCTGGTTTTCAAAGAGCTCCTATTTTAATATGGAGATAGACTATAGATAGATGATAAGGAATCAATTCTAATAATAGGTGATAAATAAGAAATTAGATCATTTAGAAATGAGATGAACTAAATGAAAAGAAAATATCAACTTTGCTTAGAGTATCAGCCCAAAACAATGATCAATTAATAAATATTTTATTTTGGTGTTGAGTCCCTTATAGGCATTGTCTCATGTAAACCTAAATATACCTTATAAATTAGGCACTTTTATCCCTTTTTTTCTAAATGATTAAACTGAGGTACAGGGCAATGATAGAAGATTCATGTTTGAACATCTAGGAACTAATGGGAATCATTTTTGGTTGCTTCCAAAAGTCCAGCCCCCAACCGTTATACACACTATCTCTAAGATAATCTCCCAGGAAATGGTGTTTCATCTTGACGCTGAAGAGCGTAGGTATTCATCCATTAGACACCTTGAGGAAGGTATTTCAGGAGAAGAGAGCAGCAAGCCCGAAAGCCCAGAGGTAGGAGACCAAATAATCAGCTCGGGGAACTATAGGCACTTCAGTGCATGTGGTAGGTATCACCTCTGCAAAGTGCTTAGCTCTGAGGCTGAAGAGAAAGCCCACAGAGCAGACCACCGGCTGTACTAGATACTCTGCAAAGGAGAGTGGGACTGATTTATAGTCACTAAATAAGGTTCAGAATTACATGATAACGTTATCTTTTTGGAAAAATAAAACTATAACTCTGTGATCTATTTTACCACTCTGTAGCTAACCAGTAATTCATCTAATTAAGCATTCCAGTGTTTCCGAAAACATGTCCTTGGGTAATAAAGTGATAGCAAAATGAAACTTCAGTGGGTTTCAGAGAGGCAAGTCTTTCTACTTACTCTAATCATTCTTCTCCATTGTGCAATGTGTATGATGAATACAACCTGGACAGCTTACAAGCATCTGTGGGGATCACATGTAGCTTCCAGTCAAACCATGTAGTATATTATGAAATGCAAGACATGTGCAGCCCTTATGGTGTGTTGGCACAGGACAGAGTGGATTTTTTGTTTTGTTTTGTTTTGTTTTGTTTTGTAGCTTAAACATCAGTCTGACATTGACTGCTTTTTCACAGCAATTTAGGGAAGTAAAGCAAGGTCTTTACAGGACTCGACCAGCTTACTGCAAACAGGATAGACCCTGAGGGACCTGACGGACCTGCAGTTCTTGAAGGTCATAAAGTAAAGCTGAATCTGGCTAAGGGTTATGGTCATAACAAGGTGTGGTCCAAGCAAACACTGTGTATTAAGGATGAAATGGTAGCTAGTCCCCTCAAGTGAAGAAACTCAGAGGTCTGAAGGTGGGAAGAAGAAACACTAGGTATACAAGAATTCAGGGGGTCAACGAGAAGAAGGCTGGTCACAACAGGGCTGGAGTTTCCTTCCTTAATATTGTCCTCTACCTCCAGTCCAGTTTATGATATTTCTGCTTAAGAGGAAGAAATCATTTTCCACTTCCAGTGAGAAGACCCTTATTCTAAAAAAGTAAGACCTGTTGTTTTTTTACATGCCTAAATAAAGAAGGTCTCACATAAGATATGCGTTTTTAAAAATTTCTGTCCAATCTAGATTTCTCACATGACTTTGCTACGTTAAATTTCCTAAAGAAGTTCTAGACATCACTCCTGTGCTCAAAATCTTCCTTGGTATTCACTGCCCTCTACAGTTTTGATGCAATTTTGATTAAATTCCCATTTTTACCACAAATAAGCAGCATAATGTGGTATTGTATCAAAACCTGATTATTTTCATCCACTATGTTTGTCTCAACTCCTTCTCTTCTTATGATTTTGCTCATATTTTTACTGTTTCTAGATCTGCAAACTCTATCTACTCATTCTTCAAAGACACTTTCTTCATCAAGCATCTTCTTTTTTTTTCTTCTTTCCAGGAAGTGACTTTACTTGTGCCGGCACTGCTCAGTTGGGTTTGTACCCAAAGAACTGAGCCCCCAATGCCATGTGGTCTAGTTATTTTCTAAATACATTTTCTATTTCTTTGTCTCCCATATATTTTTTTTTGCTTTTTAAAAATGTTTATTTATTTATTTTTTAATCATAGTTTATTGTCAAATTGGTTTCCTTATAACACCCAGTGCTTCTCCCCACAATTGCCCCCTCCATGACCATCACCCCCTTCCCCTATCAAGCATCTTCTAGTCTGTTTCTAGGTGATCATCTCTTATTTTCAACCTTTTAAATTTACACTTGATATTTTCTGCAGAACCAAAATGTCTCAGCAATAATCAAGAAAGTTCAATGAAGAAAAGTGTAAAAGTTTTTTGTTAAATGAAAGGTAATTTATTTTGATATAATCAACAGATTTGTTATCTCATAAGTTGGCAGAGAAAACACAGTTAGGTTTTACTAAACTATTTTTAGAGCAATTTAAAGTACACAGTAAAATTGACAGGAAGGTGAAGAGATTGTGTTTATGCTCCCTGCATACAATGGTAGAGGGCAATGGTAGAGGATTAGGTGGACTGAGTGAATTATTCAAAAGGAAGGGTGACCCTGCTTTGATTTAAAATAAATAAATTCAGGAGCACCTGGGTGGCTCAGTCAGTTAAGTGTCTGACTTAAGCTCAGGTCATGATCTCACAGTTCGTGAGTTCATGCCCTGCATTGGGCTCTGTGCTGAAGCTCAGAGCTTGGAGCCTTATTCAGATTCTGTGTCTCCCTTTCTCTCTGCCCCTCCCCCTTTTTCAAAAACAAATAAACATTAAAAATTAAAATAAATAAATAAATAAATAAATAAATAAAATTAAGGGCTCAAAACTTTTTTCCTGATGCTTTCCAAGTAACTCCAACACAATAGAAAATAGTTCCAGCTTTCTAATCCTGTTAATTTTTTTAGTGTATTTTAATTCCAGTATAGTTCCAGTATAGCTGACTATTCTTAGCAACTTTCAAGTATACAATACAGTCTTATCTATAGTTACAATGCTATTCATTAGATTCTCCAGAAATTATTCATTTTATATTTGGAAGTTTATATCTTTTGACCAACATCTCCCAATTTTCCTCAACCCTGGCTCTTGGAAATCACCAATCTACTTTCTGTTTTTATGAGTTGAGCTTTTTCAGTTTTAACATATAAGTGATATCATAGTATTTGCCTTTCTGTCTGATTTAGTTCATTTAGCATTATGCCCTCCAGATTAATTCATACTGTCATCAGTGGCAAGATTTCCTTCCTTTCTATGGCTGAATAATATTTCTGTGTGATATATGTACACAGTTGCATAAAGAAAATGTCATCTATATGATATATCATATATATGACATAAAGTGTCACATATATCACATATACATCATATATATGTCATATATATCATGTATCATGATATATACATATACATATATTTGATATGTATGACATTTTCCTTATCCACTCATCTGTCAAAGGACATTTTGGTGTTTCTATTCCTTTGCTAATGTAAATAATGCTGCAATGAACATGAGGGTGCAGACACCTGCTCTAGGCAATGTTCTATATATGTCTGTCAGGTTCATTTGGTCTATAGCACTGTTCAAATCCAGTTTTCTTATTGACTTTCTGTCTAGACAATTTATGCATTTTATACAGGAGGATATTAAAGTCTCCTACTAGTATTGTACTGCTACATATTTCTCCTTTAAATTTGGTGTGTATTTGCCTTATGTAATTAGGTATTCTGGTACTGAGTATTTATAATTGCTATATTTCCTTGTGATAATGACCTTCCTTGTCACTTGTGACAATTTTTATTTTAATGTATATATATATTTTTTTTCTGATATAGACATAGCTAGCCCTACTCTCTTTTGGTTACCATTTGCTTGGAATATTCTTTTTTCATTTCCTTCACTTTCAGGCTACATGTATCCTTAAGTTAAAGTGAGTCTCTTCTAAGCCACATATTTTTGGATCTTGATTTCATCCATTCAGCCACTCTATGTCTTTCAATTAGAAACATTAATCCATGTATGTGTAATTATTGATAGGTAAGGACTTATTACTGCCATTTTGTTTATTGTTTTCTGTTTTATAGGTTTTTTTTTATTCTCTTCCTCCTCTCTTATTGACCTCCTTTGTGATTTGATGACTTTTGCTGTAGTATACTTTAATTCCTTTATGTTAGTCTTTTGTATATCTACTACAAGTTTTTCTTTTGTGGTTACCATGAAACTCACATAAAATATCTTGACAATCTCTATTCATAATTCACTGATAATAGGAAAATCAAATCACCTCTTGTGAGAGCCTGCAGAATGAAACGTTTCATCCAATGATCTCTAAAATACATTTTTCTAGCTATAAACATGAGTTGAGATCCCCTTCCTAATTACTGTATTCAGTGACAAGATCTACTGTTGATCATTGTTTCAAAATGTTACAGCATTTATTGGATTTTCATTGTCTGAATAGATCAAAAGCATTGCAAATCTCAATAATCTCAATTGCAGTATACATCACCTCATATAAGGACTATAAAATGACAATATTGTACTTCCATTAGTAGGAGTGATTATGTGAGAAAGTCCATTACTCTCAGGGTCAGAATCATAACATACATTTGCAAATTTAGTTGCATTTGAGAGATGACTTAAACTTTCATGTTTATTATTTGAAACATATTATAATAGTTACTATAAGAAATGCAAAGGAAAAGTCTGAATCCCAAAAGCTAACAGTCTAAAGACATTAAATTTTGTATAAATTTGCACATATACTATATATCAACCATTCTATAAGGCAATCAAGATACAACAGTAAAGAAGGTAAATATTGTTTCTTCATACATGGGGAATATAAACATAAAGATGCTTAAAAACCAATGGTTTGAATTTTTAAAAATAAAAAAGAATGAAATGCAAACAGATTTAATGACTTTCCTAAGGTCAAAATGGTAGTTAGGTTAGAGTCAAGTCAATAAATTATGTTAAGATTCCTTATCTAGGGTGTTCACGGTATACCACGCATATGGTAATATGATTATTTATTTAAATTGAAGTATATTATATACATGGTAAAATACATATATCATAAGTGTAATATCCACTGAGTTTTGAGAAATGCATAGGTGGAGCTCCTGGGTGGCTTAGCCGGTTAAGCATCTGACTTCGGCTCAGGTGATGATCTCACGGTTTGTGGGTTTGAGCCCGACGTCAGGGTCTGTGCTAAAAGCTCGGAACCTGGAGCCCACTTCATATTCTGTGTCTCCCTCTCTCTCTCTGAATCTCCCCTGATCATACTGTCTCTCTCTATCTCTCAAAAATTAATAAAATGGTAAAAAAAATTAAAAAAAGAAAAATGCATATGTTTGTATATCCAGCAGCCCAGTCAAGCTATAGAACATTTCATCACTTTAGAAACTTTCCTCATGTCCTTCTTTCAGTCAATCTCCAATCTCCCCAAAGGCAACCAGCATTATGATTTGTATCATTAATAGATTATCTTTGCTTCTTTATTAACTTCTTATAATGGGATCATATACAAGTAAACATACACAATTTATTTGTCTATTCTCCTATGGACATTTGGATGACTCTCATTTGTTTATTTTTTGCATATATATATATATATATAGCTGTTATAAGCATTTTTTACAGTTACTTTATAGACATGTATTTTCATTTCTCCTTGGTAAGTAGCTAGTGGTGCACTTGGATAATTGATGTATGCTTATGTTTAACTTTGTAAGAAACTGACAGGTTTCCAAAGGGGCCTTTCATATTAACAGTCCTATCAGTGTATGTCTCAATGTATGTAAATCTCAATAAATGAGATTTCCAGTGGCTCTTACTGATTCTTATTTCCAGTCTTTTTAACTTTAGCTATTTTCATGAGTATGAAATGAGATCTCACTGTGGTTTTAATTTTCATTTTCCTGAAGATTAATCATGTTGAGGATCTCTTTATGAGTTCATTCTTCCTTCATACTTATTCTTCTGTTAAGTGTCTATTCAAATGCTTTGCCATTTCTTAATTTGATTAGTTTTCTTTGTACTTTTGACATATAGGAATCACTAAAATATTCTGGATATAATTATTTTAAAATATATGTAAATTTTTATAAATAATGAGCACAAATATTTTATTTGTTTTATTTAGTTCGGTATACCACCTCAATCAATTTTATAGTAAGTTTTTTTTGTCTGTACACAATACTGCCACTCTAAAATTGAAAATTTTGTTTTCTTCTAGACTTACTGATTGTATTTTTTACATTTCGGCCTATAATTCAATGACAGCATACCTTTATTCTTCTAGACCATGTGAAATTTCAGGACACACGCTTTAGGGAATGGATTTAGCAACAGAATGTCAAAAGCTTCAGCACTTTACATGAAATCTGCCTCCTGGGATGGGAGACACATGGATAGAAGTGACAAAGCTCAGAGCAGACTGCTATGGAAAATGGAGTGGGTGAAGCAGTAACCTAAAGACATAGAAAATTATATATGAAACATCTCATTGGAAATTCAAGATGGTGACCAATCATCCCAATCACACCAGAATCCTCAACCACAGAGTAGAGAATTCCTATAATCTTCTAGTAATAAAAGCAAATTGATAGGAAAGCAAATATCCTAGAGACAGGCAGTGGAATTTAAGGTGGAGACTTTATTCTTCAGATTTGTTGGGATATCAGGCATAGTCAATGAAGGCAAATTCTGAGCCCAGTGTTTTCAGAGAATGAAAAGAGAGACCTTCAACCTGGGGGCAATATGACAATCTGGATCATACCTGAAGACAGCTTATCTACAGATTAGTAACAAAGAAAATCAAACAAGAAATTTAGCAACTGCACTACGAGGTATTTATCTAGAGAATACAAAAAATACTAATTCAAAGGATACTTGCACCATGATGTGTATAGCAGCATTATCAACAATAGCCATATTATGGAAAGAGATCATATGTTCATCAACTGATGTGTGAATAAATTATATATGTATATATATATATATGTGTGTGTGTTTATGTGTCTGTATGTGTATAACATGGAGTTCATAAAAGAAGACTGAAATCTTGCCATTCACACAATGATGTGGATAGGGCTAGAGAGTACCATGCTAAGTGAAATAAGTCAGTCAGAGAAGGGCAAATACCATATGATTTCACTCATGTGTGAAATTTAAGAAACAAAACAAACAAACATGGGAGAAAAAAAGAGAAGAAAACAAAGAAACAGACTTCTAATAACAGAGAACTGATGATTATCAGAGGACGGTGAATTGGAGGATGGGTTAAATAAGTGATGGGGATTAATGAGGGCACTTGTGACGAGCCACGGGTGCTGTATGAAAGTGTTGAGTCACTAAATTGTACACTTGAGACTAATATTACACTGTATATTAATAACCACAATTTAGATAAAAACTTAAAAAAAAAGATATTCAGAGACATGTAGCTACAACTGTGTCACTCTTGGAATCTGGGAATTGATAGGTGTGTTTCCAGAACCATGGATTGGCTGGTATGAATTGGATTAGAAGCTATTCCAAACTGGAGCATTCATGGAACATATTAATTTTTTTTTTGTTTTGAGGTGCTAAGATAAAAAGGAAAAGGAAATAAGTCAGAGTTACTATCCTCACAGAACAAATAGTTTCTTACAAAACAAATGTGTGCTCAAGAATTTCAGAAAAGAAAATTTTCCAAGTGGGAACTATCCAGAAATCAATCAGATGGGTTTGAATAGAATTGATGGATACTGTTAGTTTAGTCTTGGACACGGAAGAGATGTAATAAGTAAAAGTAGAAGGGTGATAGGAAGGCAGAAAGTACATTGTATTTTAATCTACTTTCTTCTTACTACCTCTCATAAAGATAACCTAACAAATACAGGCATAGGTAGAATGTTGTTATTTTATTTGTGTGAAGTCTGTTTTTGTTTGCTCATATATTTTGTGTGCTTGTTTTTGTTTTATATAATGTCAAATGATTAGATTGTTTTGATTTTTAAATTTTGTTAACAATTAGTGAAATATAGTTTGCATACCATATAATCTTCCCATTTAAAGTATACAATTCAGTGGTTTTTAGTATATTGACAGCATTATACAATCATCACTACAATCAATTTTAGAACATTTCCATCACCCCAAAAAGAAATGCCATACTCTTTAGCCATCACTCCCTATCCCCCCTTCCCCTATCAGCCCCTGACAAACACTAATCTACTTTGTATCTCTTTGGTTTTGTCTATTCTAGACATTTCATAGATATGGAATCATACCATATGTACTCATTGAAACTAGCCTATTTAATTAAATAAAACTGACCATTACTTGTTAAAACTACTAACCCAACCACTAGGAAACATAGATACCATCAGTAATCAACATTAAAAATCTACAATAAATGCCTTCAGTGATAGAGCATATTTTCTAGTAAACCTTATGCCTTCATTGTTAAGACCTGTTCTCAAAACATACTAATTAGCACTCCTTTGTTGACTGAAGAATTATAAAAAAATTTGCAAAATTCCACTCAGTGGTAGAGTCAGTATATAATTATAGGCATCAGGTCTCAAAGCTTTGTCTTATGGACTACAAACTCTGAATGTGAGTGACTTGGAGACTCATAAGAGGGACATTATCTTAAGATATTATTCAGACTATTTTGCAAAGGGATATACTATTCATGTTAGGTATAGCCACTCATAATTGCACATCAATTTTATCACACATGGAGCTCCTAATATCTGGTGAATATCTAAGCTCTGAGTTGCAATGTAATCAGAGGTTGTATCTAGATTTGGCAGAAATGAGTGGCAAAATCAGTAAAGTTGTTTGTGGGTAGGACAGTAAAGTGAGTGTGAGCTCTGACATATTTCCCACCAGTAATGATAAGGCATTGTCTTTTAATGAAGACACAAATAAAGTAATGACTAGTTTTAATTTAGCTATATAGTACATCTATGCCCATGTGAGTATGACATTTGATAGAGAATTAATAGATCAAAGCACAATAGTTGTTGGCTTTTTATGTAAACAAAAACACTATAAAAAATTCACAAGAAAGAATTTTCTATGCTATATAAGTCTCATTCAAAAAATGTTGAATGAGCACAAATTATCCAATGATGTTATTTTTTCTAATTTTAGTGATAATATATAACATTTCATTAAACATTTTGTATATAAAACCTTCTGGGCACTTTATAAGTTTTCCTTTAGTATAGATTATTGTGTAATAGCAACTTGATACATAAAAAATGTTTTTCAAAAAGCTTTTATGGACACCTGCAGATTGAAAGTCAGGGGATGGGGAACCATCAGTCATGCTAATAGATGTCAAATGAAAGAAGGGGCACCATATTTATAGCAGACAAACTAGATTTTAAAACAAACACTGTAACAAGAGATGAAGAAGGGCATTATATTCTAATTAAGGGGTCTATCCATCAAGAAGATCTAATAATTGTAAATATTTATACTCCAACTTGTATGAGCCAAAATGTATAAACCAATTGATCACAAACATAAAGAAATTTATTGATAATAATACCATAATAGTAGAATACTTAAAAAATACCACTAAAAGCAATGGACAGATAATCTAAATAGGAAATCAACAAGGAAATAATGGCTTTGAATGACACAATGGACCTGAGGGACTTAATGAATATATTCAGAACGTTTTATCTGAAAGCAGTAGAATACACATCTTCTCAAGTGCACATAGAACATTCTCCAGAATAGATCGTATACTGGGTCACAAATCTGCACTCAACAGGCATAAGAAGATTGAGATCATAGCATGAATATTTTCAGATCACAACACCAAAATTGGAAATCAACCACAAAAAAATTGGAGCCCTCAAATACATAGAGGTTAAAGAACACCCTACTGAAGAATGAATGGGTTACCCCTGAAATTAATGAAGAAATAAAAAGGCACATGGAAGCAAATGAAAATGAAAACATGACAGTCCAAACCCTTTGGGTGCAGCAGAGGCCATCTTAACAGGAAAGTACATTGCACTAATTCTTGTCTCAAGAAGCAAGAAACATCCTAAATACACAACCTAACCTAGCACCTAAAGGAGCTAGAAAAGAAGCAGTAAATAAAGCCCAAAGCCAGCAGAAGAGAAATAATGAATATTAGAGCAGAAATAAAGAAGATAGAAACAACAACAATAACAACAAAAATAACAAAACATATTAATGAAACTAAAGGCTGTTTAAAACAAACAAACAAATTGCTAAATCTTTAGCAGACTTTTCAAAAAGAAAAGGGAGAGAACCCAAATATATAAAATCATGAATGAAAGGAGAGATTACAACCAACATCACAGAAAAATAATTATAAGAGATCACTATGAAAAATTGTATGTCAACAAACTGGACAATCTGGAAGAAATAGACAAATTCCTAGAAAGTAATACCCTACCAAAACTGAAACAGTATGAAATAAAAAACTTGAACGGGGCCACAAGTAACAAGGATATTGAATCAGTCATCAAAATCTCCCAACAAATAAAAGTTCTGGGCCAGATGGCTTCCCATGGGAATTCTTCTAGACATAGAAAGAAGGGTTAATACCTTTCTTCTACAACTATTCCCAAAACTAGAAATGGAAGGAAAGCTTTGGGACTCACTCTATGAAGCCAGCATTACCTTGATTCAAAAACCAAAGGGGTGCCTGCGCGGCTCAGTCAGTTGACTGCTTGGCTTCTGCTCAAGTCATAATCTCACGGTTCATAGGTTCGAGCCCCGTGTCAGGCTCTGTGCTGACTGCCAGCTCAGAGCCTGGAGCTTGTCTTTGGATTCTATGTCTCTCTCTTTTTCTGGCCCTCCCCTGCTCACTCGTGCACGCTCTCTTGCGCTCTCTCTCTCTCTCTCTCAAAAATAAATAAAACATTAAACAAATTTTTTTAAACCCACCAAAACCTCCAGAAAGGAGACTTACAGAACAATATCCCTTGTGATCCTGGATGCAAACATTCTCAACAAGATACTAGTAAATCATATTCAACAGTACACTGAAAGAATTATTCACTATGATCAAGTAGGATTTATTCTTGGACTGCAGAGTTGTTTCAATATTTTCAAATCAATCGATGTGATACACTACACTAATAAAAAGAAAGGACAAGAACCATATGATCCTCACAACAGATTCAGAAAAAGCATTTGACAATATACAGCATCATTTCTTAACAAAAACCCTCAAGAAAGTAGGGATAGAAGGAACATACCTCAACATTGAAAAAGCCATATATGAAAGGGTCATGCACTAATATCATCCTCAATGAGGAAAATTGAGAGTTTCCCCTAAGATCAGGAACACAAGAGGGATGTCAACACTCACCGCTGTTGCTCAACATAGTTTGGAAGTCCTAGCCTCAGCAATCAGACAACACAAAGAAATTAAAGGCATCCAAATCATCAAGGAAGAAGTCAAACCTTCACTCTTTGGAGATGATATAATATTCTGTGAATCGGAGAAGAACACCCAAAAACTGCTAGAACTGATACATGAATTCAACAAAGGTGCAGGATACAGAAATTGGTTGCATTTTTATACACCAACAATGAAGCAGCAGAAAGATAAATCAAGGAATTGATTCCATTTACAATTGAAAAAAAAATAAGAATTCCAGAAACAAGTCTAACCAAAGAGATAAAAGATCTGTATGCTGAAAACTACAGAAAGCTTATGAAAGAATTTGAAGAAGACACAAAGAATGGAAAAACATGCCATGCTCATGGATTGGAAGAACACTGTTAAAACAAAGCAATCTACATGTTCAATGCAATTCCTATTAAATAATACCAGCATTCTTCACATAGCTAGAACAAACAAGCCTAAAATTTGTATAGAACCACAAAAGACTCCAAATAGTCAAAGCAATCTTGAGAAAAAAAAAAAAAAACAAAGCTGGAGACATCACAATTCTGGATTTTAAGCTGTATTACAAACCTGTAATCATCAAGACAATATGGTACTGGCACAAAAAACAAAACATAGATCAGTGGAACAGAATAAAGACCCCAGAAATGGACCCACTAATGTATGGCCAACTTACCCTCAACAAAGCAGAAAGAGTATCCAATCAAAAAAAGACAGTCTTCTTGGCAAATGGTGCTGATAAACCTGGACAATGACATGCAGAAAGATGGAACTGGAAAAAGACAATATTTTCAAATGATATATCAGATAAAGAGTTAGTATCTAAAATCTATAAAGAATTTATCAAACTCAATACCTCAAAAGCAAATAATCCAGCGAAGAAATGGCAGAAGACATGATAAGACACTTTTCCAAAGAAGACATCCAGAAGGCAAACAGACATGTGAAAATGTGCTCAATGACACTCATCATCAGGGAAACACAAATCAAAACCACAATGAGATACTACCTTCCACCTGTCAGAATGGTTAAAATTAATAACTCAGGAAACAACATATGTTGGCCAGTATGCAAAGAATGGAGAACCCTTTTGTGGTGCTGGTGGGAATGCAAACTGGTGCAGCCACTCTGGAGAAAAGAATAAAGGTTCCTCAAAAAATTAAAAATAGAACTACTCTATGAACCAGTAATTGCACTACTAGGTATTTATCCAAACGTTACAAAAATGCTGATTCAAATGAGCACATGCACCACAATATTTATAACAGCACAATCAACAATAGGCAAATTATGAAAAGAGCAACCCCAAGTGCCCATTGACGAATGGATAAAGATGTGGTATCTGTACACAAGGGAATACTACTCAGTGATCCAAAAGAATGAAATCTTGCCATTTGCAACAAAGTGGATCAAACTAGAGTGCAGTCAGATAAAGACAAATATATGATTTCACACATGTGGAATTTAAGAAACACAACGGATGAACAGGGGAAGGAAAAGAAAAATGAGACAAAAACAGATAGGGAGACAAACTATAAGAGACTCTTAAACACAGAGAACAAACTGAGAGTTGCTGGAGGGGAGGTGGGTGGGGGGATGGACTAAATGGGTGAGGGTACTGGGGAGGGTACTTTTGAGATGAGCACTGGGTGTCATATGTAAGTCATGAATCAGTGGGTTCTACTCCCAAAATCAATACTACACTGAATGTTAATTAATATGAATTTAAATAAATAAACTTAAATTAAAAATACAAATGCCAAAAAAGATTTCGTTAAGGCAAAATATCATTAGAAGCTGAAGATGAAATTGAAACATCTAAATTAACATAATAAGCTAAAAAGTATAAAGTTTATTCATGGCAAATATTTGAAAACATATCAGTATAGAGGGCTGTACAATATAGGAAGCAATAAAATATGCCCTTGAATCAGGCTTATGCTGTCCATATGCTTGTGAGCCTCCAAAATGTATATGTTGAATCCTAATCCCAATGTGACCGTATCTGGAGGTGGGGTCTTTGGCAGGTGATTAGTGCCTTATAAAAGAGACTCCAGAGGGTTCTCTTGCCACTCCCAGCATTTGGGAACCTTGAAAATATAGGCATCTATGAACCAGAAAATGAGCTCTCATTCTGAATTTGCTGATCCCTTGATGTGGACTTCCCAGCCTCTAGAACCATGAGAAATAAACTTCTATCATTTATAAACTACTTAGTCTGTGGTATTTCTGCTATAGCAGCCTGAATGAACTGTATGTCCGTCTACCCAAAGGAAAGATTCAGCCAAGAATAAGAAGCTCAGATCCACTTTTTCAGATTTCTTCCTGTTCTGAGATGTTTTGAATGGCCTATGAGCCTGCTAGACCAGCTTAGTAAGTATGTTTAAGTAAGGGATGCAGACGGGTGGCTGTGGGGGGCCATCTTTGGCAGATTCTTGAGGTATCTGGGAGAATAAATTAATTGAAGGTCACCTAAGGTCCATTTCTAAACTACACTTGTGTTTCTTTAAAATTATATTGTAACACACACACTCACATACACCACTTTTAAATGATAGTTGTTTGACTACTTGCAGTTGCAATTGACTCCAATAGATAATAAATTCTACAGATAAGAAGACAAGTCAAAGAGAGCCTTAATTCTGGAATGTTACAACGGGGTGATTGATTGTATAAAGACAAAAGGGAGAAATAAAAGAAAGATCCATGCGTAATACAGAAAACTGTAAGATCCAGAATAACTGTTTCCAGTTATCATCTAGTACTAGATGATCTGAGAAATTTTCATGGGTCATTTTCTGACTGTATGAAATTGAGTATGTCTCTGGAATCTGAGCAACAAGTGCTTTATTTAACAGATGAGATACAGTCTTAACCAGAAACTTAAGTATGAAGTGGAATACTGTGTAAATATTTAGGGCTGCTATATTTAGGATAGTGACAGCTGTCACTATAAGCTATGAAGTGAGCGCTGTAAATATTTAGAACTGCTCTTTTGGTTTTGTGGTCTATATCATTGGAAAAATTTGAAATTTGGATAACTTTTATTTTAACTGTTTACCATCAGTATACTTTACTAGGCCTCCAAGCCCTTTATACCTGTCTTCCTATCCAGCATTGTCTACCTATTATCCGTGTACACAGAACTGCCCACCCGCATCACAAGACTAATGTACACTCAATGGTGCCCTAGTTATTTCCATCTCTGGAACTCCCTTTCCTTTCTGCCGTACTAGCTAACTTCTAATTTTCTTTCAAGATACAATTCAAATATCTACTATTATGCCAAAACCTCTCTGAATCATTGAACTAATAATTTCTTCTTTATGTCTCAATTCTACCTTATACATACATATCTCTATTATCTACTCTATGATGAAGTAGTAATCATTAATTATTAATTCTTCCTAACTTATGGGATCATTAAAGAGGTGTCTCATGTCTTATTTATACAATGAATAAATGCCAGTGGAGAAATTAAAGAAGAATAAATAACTAATTAATTATTGGATAAACAAGTAAAAATAATGTTAAACTCTGGCCTCTTTTTCGGATCACAGACTAGCAACCCTTTATGCCTTCTCTCCTCCATCTTTCAACTTTACTGTTGTGATAACCAAATTCATCTGAAAAGAAAAAAATTAAATTATGGGACTTTGTTACAAATGAGACTTATCCAGAACATGACTATTTTTATTCTCTCTGGATAAAATGTGATGACACGTTGCACCTACATGTGATCAACTCCAAGGTCTTTAAATGTCTACGGACATGTGTCCCAGAACTAGAAGCTTTCTTTTCCATCATACAATTGATACTGCAGATTGACTTAAGGGCTTTTTGCCAAAGTGGTGAGCTGAGAGGGTTTCTTGTGTTGCGGCCGGGCTGTAGAAATGTTGAATCATATTTTGTATTGCTGTCTGTCGGTCCCCCTTTTTAAGTTATACTCTTTTACTTTTTTTCTTTTCACAGATTTTTCATTATTGACTCAGACTTACACTGTTTATTCTTGGGTATTGACTCTCAAATACCTCTCCCAGAATAGTGATGTCCAAAAGACTGTAGTCTTATGTCCACGCACTTATCTATAGTAGTTCTAGTGGCAAAACCAACTGCACTGTAAGTATAGATTCATGTATGTAAGTCAGCCTAAAAGATTCTAATAATTCTAATATAACTAATTATGCTCATTTTGATTTCATGGTCACCAAACAGTTTTCTGGCTTTACATTGGCTGCCATTCTTATGTCTGTCTGCATGTGAGTAGTATCATCCATTTGACCTATTTTGATTTTTTATGTTAGAATTATGGCTTAGTGACAGCATAAGTGGAAGCTGATTCAAAAAGGTAATGAATATAGATTGCTTACCACCTGAACAAAGAGATATTTATGTGGAATCTCCTGAGCATAAAGGCAGATTTCAGTTTTCAGAGACATAATATATAGGGACTGGCAGCCCTCCTATGGACACAAAGTGACTATTAATATTTTGTTTTTAAAGATGAGAAGGTTTAGGCATGGAAAGACCTATTTCCCATAGTCAGTGTTTCTTTTTTGTCTTTTCAGTTTTTGCTAATTGTTGTTTATACAATTGCCTACATTAAATTCTCTCTGCTAAAATAACTAGTATGGTTTCAATAATTGATCTGAATCCTAATCGATATATACAATATCTGGAATATTGAATGGAACTAATATGTATGTTGTCCCAATCTTTTCGATTTCATGGGGCCTCATGATTTTTGGAACCAAATTTTAACTTAATTCTGGAGACTAACCATGAAAGTCCTGAGAAAGAATGAAAGCATACAAGAAACTATTTTCTACTTTCTAAAGAAGTTGTTTAAAAACATTTAGTATTTAAATTTACAAGTGTAGCCAAGACTGAAGCAACACATGTCAAAAGCATGTTCAGTACTATGAGTTACTGCCCTATAACCATGTTCACTCTGTCAAGGAACCAAGCAATATTCTTAAAGGTAGCTATCCAAAAGTTTTGCAGGGCCAAGTGACTCAGCTGTGTTGAAGGAATTCACTGTCAAGCAATCTTTTTTCACTTACTAAGATTAAACTTGGGCACATTCTCACACTCGTATGCCTTTCATGTCGGCATGTTTTTACCATTACTAATAGGTAACTTTACATATATTTGCAGGCCAGACAACTTTAGTACATTTTCTTAATATCAGTTAAAAACTCTTACAAGCTAATCATTCTTAGCTTGTATTAGATAATAAAATTGCAAATCAGATATTTTCAGCAAAGTGACCCCACTTCAGTAAGTGCAAAATCAGAAATCCAACTGGGGTCTGTCTAATTTCCAATATTTCACATTTCAGTATTCTGATGAATCACAGACTTGAGAGTAGAAATAATAAAGGAATGGATTACTCAGGTCTAGACACCAGCAGTTTGGTGAACTTTACCTGAGGAATAGAAGTACAAAGTCATTTAGATTAAGAAAAGAGCTATGAACAATGAATGTTTTGATAACGAAAGATTCTGAAATTACCATTTACACTAGACAACTGGATATAATATAACAAGCAGAGTCTTTGGCTTCAGAAACTCTATCTTTCCATTATATATGTCTTATCTTAGACAAGTCACCTAATCTCTTAGGCCTTTTTCAACACCATCTCACAGTATTATTATAAAGGATAAATGGAACTAAATATATGGAAAACAGTGTGGAGGCTCCTCAAAAAATTAACAGTAGAACTCCCCTATGACCCAGCAATAGCACTGCTGGGGATCAACCCAAGGGATACAGAAGTGCTGATGCATAGAAGCACATGTACCCCAATGTTCATAGCAGCACTGTCAACAATAGCCAAATCATGGAAAGAGCCTAAACTGATGAATGGATCAAGAAGAGTGGTATATATATACATACATACATACATATATATATATATATACACACACACACACACACACACACACACACAGTGGAATACTACATGGCAATGAGAAAGAATGAAATCTGGCCATTTGTAGCAAAATGAATGGACCTGGAGGGAGTCATGTAAGCGAAATA
>NC_043710.1:62698650-62711395 GCF_006229205.1 Suricata suricatta
ATGGAAGATGCTCAATTATTTTTAAATCTCTTCTGATTTTATAAATACCTTTTAGTCACTATTTTCTTTATGGTCACCATTTGTAGCCTCACAGTGACAAAAAAAATCTCTGACTTATTTTTCTTACCACTATACTCTCTACATCCATCCATGTTGTTGCAAAAGGTAAGATTTTATTCTTTTTTTATGCTGAATTATATTTCACTGGATATACATACCACTTCTTTATCCATTCATCTCTCGGTGGAAACTTGGGCTGTTCCCATAATTTGACCACTATAAATAATGCTCCAATGAACATATGAGTGCATATACCATATTATCTCACTCATATGTGGAATTTAAGAGACAAAACAAATGAACAAAGGGAAAAAAGTGACAAGAAGACTCGACTATAGAGAATAAATTGGTAGTTACCTGAGGGGAGATGAGTATGAGAAATGGGTGACATATGTGAAGGGGATTAAGAGGTGTACTTACCATGATGACTGCTGAGTAATATATGAAATTATTGAATCACCACATGGTACACTTAAAATTAATATAACACTGTATATTAACCATACTGGAATTGACATTTAAAAATTAGTATCTCTAAAATTAAATGAACTTGTCTAAGACTAAAAGGAGGGGATTTCAGCACACTTTATAACATTTTCTAAACAACTAGGTGAGATGAAACACTCCACAGGATAGAAAATAAAAGCAGATTCAAAATTGTGATAGATGCAGGCTGATAATCCAGGCCTATCTAAATGAAGAGATGTTCTCAGATGCCCCCTGAGTTTAAAGACTCAATTCAGAGTCTTAAAACACAAGAATCAATGAATAATGATTTAGTAACCTTCTATTGGGTACACAGTGACTATTAGTATTTTTCTTTTCTCATTGATGAGAAGACAGACTCTGGCACTCCTAAGCTTTCCCATTGCTAATAAAGGTTAGAAAGCTCATTGGAACCCAGTTTTCTAATTCCAAGTCAAACACTGGTTGTAAGATGGTGCAACTTTATAAATCAATTTAATTCCATATATTTCTTCTTCTGCATAGTAGTTTTAAATTTCCCTATTTAAATAATAGTCATCCTTTATTATAGAAATTAAGAAGCAGTACACAGACATACACACAACTACCATATGCCTTTCTCATAATCTCTCCTAGAGATTTGGCAGTTAAAAACCAAATGGTCAAATGGGGTGCCTGGGTGGCTCAGTCGGTTAAGCATCTGACTTCAGCTCAGGTCATGATCTCACTGTTCGTAGGGTCAAGCCCTGCGTTGGGCTCTGGAATGATAGCTAGCTCAGAGCCTGGAGCCTGTCTTCAGATTCTGTCTCCCTCTCTCTCTGACCCTCTCCTGCTCATGCTCTCTTTCTCTCTCAAAAATAAATATTAAAAAAAAATCAAATGGTCAAAGCATCATTGCTTGCCTAGAGTGCAAGTGATCTCCAAATGCAAACTCTATCTAATAGGCATTTTCAATGCTCTCTGTCAAGCAATCTTATTTTCCAAAACGTAATTGCTTTGTTCAATCAAAGTGTCTCCAACCGCTGTGGATTGGAGACCTCATAATTTAGTTTCTATCAAAGCAATTCTGTCCCAAGTTGAGAAATTTGCCTGATTTAAATGAATATCAACAAAAATGATGATTTTACACTTTTCAGGCAAACAAAAGTCCCAAAAGCTCTTGTGAGTTTCCAGGGACCTTACCAGTGGCTAACAGATTTATGGTCTCATTATTGCCTGAAGCAATAACTCTTCCAATAGGTAATTTTTATGCTGTGGGACCACAAAACATATGGGGATAAGTGTTCTTGAATAAAGGAACTGGCTGCCAGGGTTTTCAAATACAGCCGTTACTAAAACAATAGATTTTCACAAAGAAATGAGCTTCTTTTCTCCTTAGTTTCTCACCCACGTTCCACCATTAACCTCATCAGAAACACTTGTTTTTTTAATTAGTGAAAAATGTCACCTGAAGAATTAGGAAACATTAATACAAACCTGTGATACCACATCCAATTAGTTTTTTAACAATAGTATTTTATAATATTTTGATAATTATGTTATTTATTTTAATAACATGTATCAATGTTGATTAATTTATATTACTTCAGTTAATGATAATTCCCATCCATTTGATATCTTTCCTTTCAAACAAGGCTCAATGGACCACTGAAGAGAAGTTACAGGAAATGGGTTTTCCATTATCAGTGGTTATATTTAAACAGAGATTCAAATGGCCATCAGTGAGCATTGTTATGGAATTTAAATAAATTGAAGATTTTAAAATGAATTCATGTATTAGATAAAGGATGGTATGATATATCATAGAATGTTAGTGACCCTTGAAAATTAAGAAATAAAAAGATTTTAAGGACCCATGAAAATCAAGGACATAAAATGAAGGAAAAAATACTTTGTGAAATATTTGGTTCATGCTAGGCATTTTGCTTAAATAGTTGCTTAAATTTTTCCCCAATATATAAATTAGAAATTTGAGAATTTAAATAGGAATAGGTCAGAATTGAGAGTTGGAAAAAAATCTAAAGAATTTTAAAGAATTTTTGACAGTATAAGCACAGTGTATTTTCCAAGAAGTGAAACACATGGATTTCCCCATATGCTTCTACATGTTAGTGTCAAAGCACTTATATCTTCATGACAAGAAGGTGTTATTTGTAGGAGGCTTTCTACAGTTTCAACTGTCCTTTTTTAAGTTTTTACTTAAATTCCAGTTAGTTAAAATATAGTGTAACACTAGTTTCTGGTGTAAAATATAATGATTAAATACTTCCATATAACACTGAGGGCTCATCACAAGTCCAACCTTCAATCCCCATCACTTACATAACCCATACCCCACACACCTCTATTCTGATAACCATCAGTTTGTTTTCTGTAATTAAGAGTCTGTTTCTTGCTTTGCCTCTCTCTTTTTTGTCCTTTACTCATTTGTTTTGTTTCTTAAACTACCCACATGAGTAGAATCATATGGTATATGTCTCCCTCTGACTGATGGACTTATTTTATTCAGCATAATAGTCTCTAGAGCCATCCCTGTCACTTCAAGTGGGAAAACTTCATTCTTTTTATGTCTGGGTAATATTCTATTGTATGTTTACATCACTTTTTCATCCATTCATCAGTTGATAGACACTGGCTATTTCTATGATTTGGCTATCATATATAATGCTGCTATAAATATCGGGGTGCATGTACCCATTAGAATATTTTTGTATTCTTTGGGTGAAACCCTAGTGGTACAACTGCTGGACCATAGGGTAGTTGTATTCTTAAGTTTTTGGGGAACCTCCATACTGTTTTCCAGAATGGCTACACCAGTTTGCATTCTCACTAACAGTGCAAGATGTTTCCCCTAATTTCACATCTTTGCCAATACCTGGTGTTTCTTGTGTTGATTTTAGCCATTCTAACATATGTGAGGTTATATCTCATTTTAGTTTTTATTTGCATTTCCTGATCATGAGTGATGTCAAACATCTTTTCACGTGACTGTTGTCCGTCTGTATGTCTCCTTTGGAAAAAATGTCCATTCATGCCTTCTGCCTATTTTTTATTTGGATTATTTGTTTTTTGGGTATTGAGTTTTATAAGTTCTTTTTATATTTTGGATACAAGCCATTTATCAGATATGTCACCTGCAAATATCTCCCCCCATTCTATCAGTTCCCTTTTAGTATTCTATTTTTTTTTATTTCCTTTGCTTTTATTTTTATGAGATCCCAATAGTTTATTTTTGCTTTTGTTTCCCATGTCTTAGAGATATATCTGGAAAGAAGTTGCTATGGTCAGTGTCAAATATAATGCTTGTATTCTTTTCTAGGATTTTGATGAATTTCTGTATCATAGTTAGGTCTTTAATCCATTTTGAATTTATTTTTGTGTATGGTAAGAAAATGATAATCCAGTTTCATTCTTTTGCATGTGCCTCTCCAGTTTTCCCAATACCACTTAATGAAAAGAATGTCTTTTTCTCATTATATACTCTTTCCTACTTTTACAAAAATTAATTGACCATAAAATTTTGGATTTATTTCTGATTTTTTATTCTGTTCCATTGATCCATGTGTCTGTTTTTGTGCCAGTATCATACTATTTTAATCACTACAGCTTTGTAAAATACCTTGAAAGTCCAGAATTTTGAGGCCTCCAGCATTGCTTTTCTTTTATAAAGTTGCTTTGCTATTTGGGGTTCAATACAAATTTTGCTATTTTAGTGGTTCAATACAAATTTTAGGATTGTCAGGTTTGCTCTGTGAAAAATGCTCTTGGTATTTCGGTAGGGATTACATTAAATGTGCAGACTGCTTTGGGTACTATAGCCATTTTCCCAATATTTACTCTTCCAATCCATTAGCGTGAAATGTCTTGCCATTTTTCTGTGTCATCTTCAATTTCTTTCATCAATGTTTTAGAGTTTTCAGAGTACAGGTCTTTCACCTCTTTGGTTACGTTTATTCTAAGGTTTCTTATTGTTTTCAGTGCAACTGTAAATGAGGGATTCCTTAATTGCTTTCTCTGCTGTTTCATTATTTGTGTATAGAAATGCAACAGATTTCTGCACACTGATTTTGTGTCATGTGACTACTGAAATCATATATCAGTTCTAGAAATTTTTGGTGGAGTCTTTCAGGTTTTCTATATAGAGTATCATGTCATGTGAAGTAGTGGAAGTATTACTTCTTTCTTGCTGATTTGTAGGCCTTTTATTTCCCTTTGTTGCCTGATTTCTGTGACTATGATTTCTAATACTATTATAAATAACAGTGATGAGGGTGACATCCGTGTCTTGTTCTTGATGTTAGGGGAAAATCTCTCAGCTTTTCCCCATTGAGGATAATGTTAGCTGTGGGTTTTTCATAGATTGTTTTTATTATGTTGAGTTATGTTCTTTCTAACCCTACTTTGTTGACAGTTTTTTATCATGAATTGATATTCTACTTTGTCAAATGCTTCTTCTGCATCTATTGAAATGATTATACGGTTCTTATCCTTTCTTTTATTAATGTGGTGTACTGCATTGATTGATTTGCAAATATTGAACCAGCCTTGCAACCCAAAAATAAATCACACTTGATCATGGTGAATGTTTTTTTTTTATGTTTGGTTGGATTCAATTTGCTAGTATTTTATTGAGAAATTTTGCATCTGTTAATCAGGGATATTTTCCTGTAGTTCTTTTTGCTTTGTGTTGTCTTTATCTGGTTTTGGTACCAGGGAAATGCTGGCCTCATAGAAGGAATTTGGAAACTTTCCTTCCTCTTCTATTTTTTGAATAGTTTGAGAAGAATAGGTATTAACTCTTCTTTAAATGTTTGGCAGAATTTGCCTGTGAGGCCATTTGTCCCTGGACTCTTGTTTGTTAGAAGTTTTAATTTTTTTTAATTTTTATTTTTATTACTGATTCAATTTATTTGCAGGTGATCAGTTTATTTAAGTTTTCTAGTTATTTCTGTTTTAGTTTTGGTAATTTATGTGTCTAGAAATGTATCCATTTCTTCTAGGTTGCCCAATTTGAGGCATGTAATTTTTCATAATATTCTCTTGTAAATGTAGTTCTGTTAGTTATTTATCCTCTCTCATTTGTGGTTTTACTTATTTGGACACTTTATCTTTTCTATTTGATAAATCTGGCTGGAGTTTTATCAATTTTATTAATTTTTTCAAAAGAATCATCTCCTTGTTTCATTGATCTATTCTATTGGGTTATATGATTTATTTCTGCTCTTATCTTTGTTCTTCCTTCCTTCTGTTGGCTTTACACTTCATTTGTTGTTCTTTTACTAGCTCCTTTAGATGTAAGGTTAGGTTGTTTATATTATATTTTTCTTGCTTCTTGAATAGGCCTATATTGCTATATATGTCTCTCATCGGAGTGCTTTTGCTGCATCTCAAAGGTTTTAGACCATCAAGATTTCATATTTATTTGTTTCTATGTTATTTTTTTAAATCCTTCTTTGAATTCCTGGTTGGTGCATTGTTTAGTTGCATGCTGTTTAACTTCAGTGTATTTGTGGTTTTCTGATTTTTTTCTCATGGTTGACTTCTAGTTTCATAGTGTTGTGGTCTGAAATCTTTCCTTTTACCTTTGTTAAGACCTGTTTTGTGGACTAATACGTGACCAGTTCTGCAGAATGCTCCATGTGCACTTGAAAAGAATTCTGGTGTTTTAGGATGGAAATGTTCTGAATATACCTGTTACGTCCATCTGATCCAGTGTGCCATTCAAAGCCATTCTTTCCTTGTTTATTTTCTGTTTAGATAATCTGTCTGTCCATTGATGTACTTGGGGCATTAAATTCCCTACTATTATTGTGTTATTATCAATTAGTTTGCTATTAATTTTTTAAATATTTGGGTACATGAGTTTTTTATATTTGGGTGAATAAATATTTACAATTGTTATATCTTCTTGTTGGACTGTATTCCTTATGTTTATATCATGCCCTTCTTTGTATCTTGTTACAGTCTTAAAGTGTAGTTTGTCTGATATAAGCATTGCTACTCCAGCTTTCTTTTGAGATCCATTTGTATGATAAATGTTGCTCCACCTCCTCTTTCCATTTGAATGTGTCTTTAGGTCTAAAAGGAATCTCTTGTAGGCAGAATATATATGGGTCTTTTTAAAAATCTTTTCTGACTTCCTATATCTTTTGATTGGACAATTTATTCCATTTATATTCAGATCAGTTATTGATAGACATGTATTTATTATCATCTTATTACTTGTTTTGTCATTGGCTCCCCTTGCCTGCTGTGGACAGTGTTTCATCCCTATCCTGAATTTGGCAACTTTTAGCCAGATGTGCTCTGGTCTGCTTGTTCTACCAGAACTGAAGCCCTACAGAGCTAGACCTGGGGGCAGGGTTTTGTGCTGCTCTTGGGGAGAGGGCTGCCACACTGTAAGCTTGACTGAGAAGGGTAGTTCTGCCAGAACACACGGGCTGGGGATTGCTGTAAGTAACTTAGGCAACCAATGTTGGTGCTGTGCTGCTTTCCCCCACCAGCTCCATGTTTCTGCGCAGGTGCGAGGCAGAGAAATGCCCCAGCCAGCTTCTTTGTTTCCAGGTAGTTGTTTCCATGAGAGCTGCCTCTCAGGGAAGTGCTGCAAGAAGAGGAAATAATCACCCTACACACACAAACTCACTATATGCCCTAGGCATTTCAGATCTCTGTTTCCATCCATATTGTCTCTTCCAGGTTGTTTGCCTACTTGCTCTGCAGGAGCAGAGGAATACCCTCCTGGGTCTATTCTAGCCATGCCTCATGACCTTTTATTTTATATTTTTTTAATTAAATTATTTATTTTGAGAGAGACAGAGAGTGTGAGGGAGGAGGGGACAGAGAGATAGGGAGAGAGGGAGAATCCCAAGCAGGTTTCACAGTCAGTGTTCAGAGTCCAGTGCAGAGCTCAGATTCAAAAGCCATGAGATCATGACCTGAACCAAAATCGAGTCAGACACTCAACCTACTGAGCCACCCAGGTGCCCAGCCTTTTAAACTCCAGGTTTTAAGACCCATTGGTTGCAATAACTCACAAAATTCAGCCCTTCTTGTTTCCCAAGCCAAAGGCTTTGCAGAAACCTTCTCCTTATGGGTTCCTCTGTGTGCCCCTCTCTCTTGTGCCCTTCTCAAGGGACCACAATTCCCTCCCCTCCACAGCACTATGATCCATTTCTCCCCTGAACCATGTTTCCAAATTTCCTGCCTTCTTCAATGTTCTCTCTTTAGTTGTAGAGTTTGTTCTGTCAGTCTTTGGATCAATTTCTAGGATATTTAGTATGATTTTATAGTTATCTAGTTGTGTTCATGGGACAAGATGAGCCTAAGGTCATCCTACTCTGCTTCTGTATTGCTCTCTCTAATCCTGAATAATTTTAATAACCAAGAACTAAACCAAACCAAACCAAAATACCTTATGCTTGCCTACATTTGATTTTAATAGAGAAAAAGAATATATGATTTACTTGACAAACAACACCAAAATTATCCATAAATTCACTTTAGGTTACACTACGCAGTTGTCAATATCTAAAAGTAGTTTTCCCAACACTGCTTCTTTCCAATTCCTCTCTATCCTGTCACCAACATCATCAAACCAAGACGTAACTACAATGTCAGCCATCCCAAAGAAGGAATCTTAAAGCAATCAAGAATCATCTGATCAGCATTTGTTAGGTTATCTGACTGACAAACTCCTGGCATCCCCTGTAAGGAAAGTAACCTTGCAATAACCAATTTGTTTTTCACATAATGCAACCCCCTTTTTCTTGTTCCGTTCTACTTATACAATCTCTTGCCTGTATAGTTCTTTGGAGTCCCTTTCTATCTATTAGATTAGATGCTCCAAATACATGAATTGCTGAACAAAGCTAATAAGATCTTTAAAATATACTCAGTTGAACTTCATTTTTTAACAGAAGCAATCTTCTCTGTTCACTACAATATCCCCAACACCTAGAATAGTACCACAGACAGTAGCACCCCAATAAATATGTGCTGAATTGGGTAAAGTCTTACCATAACAGCAATTAATACAGATTTTCTATGTAAAAAATATGAGTCTAGAAAGGAAGTAATATTTCACAGTGGAACCATAGCTTGTTTGAAGTCAGATGACTCACTCAGCATCTATAAACCCATTGCCTTATTTAATCTTCACAACTTCAGTGTAAGGTGGACATTTGTCATTGTGAGATTTTGGAAGACACTAAGACACCGAGAGAATTAGAATAAATTTCACAAAAATACCTAAGGGGCAAAGATGAAATTAAGACTCTTATCTTGAGTTTGAGGGATAGAATGGCAATTTTGTTTATTGTTTTCTGCACTGAACAAAACAAAATTGCATGGAAAGGGTACTAAAAATACAACAAGCAGATGTACAAACAAAAAAATTATAAAGGATATCATGAGAGTAGTCAAACTATACTGAAAGTACATTTTAGGGAATACTGAAGGTGGGAAAATGTGAAAATGAGTAGCAAAGTAGTGATGGCTAGTGAGGGACTACATATGTTGTGTATATAGGGATAAAGTAATAAAATGCGATATTATATCTGTATGAATTGACTGGTTGATTGATTGCCAGCAGGTGTTTTTGAGTTGGAAATCTTGGCATCTGTCTTACCTTGTACCTTTATAGGGTAAAATCAATCTGCTACATAATAAGAGCTGAACCAATCATCTTTTTTTTTCTTTACTAAATTTGGGGTGTTGTGGTATTGTTTGTGTGTGTGTGTGTGTGTGTGTGTGTACACATGTATAAAAAGCACTGATACATTGTTTGGGGATTTTGTATATTCAACCCCAAACTACAAATTCCCAAATGTAGGACATACTTCTGAAAGTCCTCAATATAGTACTTAAGAAAAAAGGTTAATGGTCAAATAAAATATAAAGAGACTGGAAAAGGAAAGATTGAATACAAAAAGAAAATTGAATTAAAAAATAGGAAAACTGGAGAATCATATACAACAAAGAGAAAAATAATGTCTTCTAGTATTTTCTTTTTTTTAATTTTTTAAAATGTTTTATTTATTTTTGATACAGAGAGAGACAGAGCATGAGGGGGGGAGAGGCAGAGAGAGAGAAGGAGACACAGAACCAGAAGCAGGCTCCAGGCTTTGAGCTAGCTGTCAGCACAGAGCCTGAGGTGGGGCTCGAACTCACGAACGTGAGATCTGACCTGAGCCGAAGTCAGAGGCTTAACTGACTGAGCCACCCAGGCGCCCCATCTTCTAGTATTTTCAACATACACACATATATAGGTATATGCATGTATATAATATGCATATACATACATATACATATTAACATACACGTATACATCACACACACACATATACACATCCATGAAAGAGAGAGAAAGACCTATAACTAGGCCAGGCAGTATGCTATAGTTAGCTATACTGAGATAAGCCACCTAAAGGATAATACAGATTCCTAATAGGACATTGGTTTGTAAAATTAGAAATAAAATAAAGCACTGAAGTTTCCATGACAGAAGACTACAAAAAGATCAGGGGCACAAAAGCAGGAAGAATTTATGTTGTCTGATTTGCCAATATATAAATAGCCAGTTAGAATAATCATTATAAGCAACTTGGAAGAGGAGGACAATTGTACTGATTTTCCTGTGTTAAGTAGTATCGGTGAGACTGGACATCCTTGTCTTGTTCCTGACCACAAGGGAAAGGCTGTCAGGTTTTCCTCGTTGAGGATAATGTTAGCTGTGTGTCTCTTGTATATATGCTTTATGATGTTGAGGTGTGCAAAAATACCTCAACAAACAAGAGTTCTAAGCAAGATGGTATCCAGGAGAATTCTACCAGACACTTAAAGAGAGTTAATTCTTCTCAAACTGTTCCAAAAAGTAGAAATGGAAAGAAACTTCCAAATTCATTCTAGAAAGCCAGCATTACCTTGATTCCAAAACCAGACAAAGACCCCACTAAAATGGAGAAGTTTCCCTTATAAACGTGGATGGAAAAATTCTCGACAAGATATTAGCAAACCAAATTCAACAGTACATTAAAAGAGTTATTAACCATGATCAAGTGGGATTTACTCCTGGGGTGCAAGAGTGCTTCAATATTCACAAATCACCCAACATGATAACACTACACTAATAAAAGAAAGGATAAGTACCATATGATCCTGTCAATAGATGCAGAAAGGCATTGATAAAATATAGCATCCATTCTTGATAAAAACCTTCAACAAAATAGGGATAGATAGAATATTTCGGTGCTATTCTAAGTACTTTGTGTATATTATTCAATCCTCATAAAAAAAATCTTAAGGTCAATACTCCTCTGAGTATAGATGCGGTTAATGGAGCAGACAGTGGTTGAAATAACTTATCCTAAGTTAGGAGCTAGAAGGTTGTGGAGCTGGAATATGGATCCAAGGATCTGACCCCGGAGCCTATGCTACTATCTATATGCAAAACTGCCTTTAATGCCTCTTAGAAAAATAAACAAATTCTGGTTAATATGGGCCTAGCAAACATAAAGACATTATAAACAATTAGGGCTTATTACTGTTGTTCAGGTAGAGTGATAAAAGTTCTAGTTACATGGGACAGGCCCATTTTATACCTGTTACTGGATATCCATTCAGCTTAGCATTTTTCTCAGATCCTTAATTTATTTCAATAAAGTGTCACCATAATGTCTGCATTAAGATGACCCAGGATAAATTTGGTAGTCTTCCACTTGAGAGTTCAGGATTCTGTCATGATCTCATATAATGATGTAAGAGATGCATGAACAAAATACAGAATTCTCACCCCAACACTGGATTAAATTTAATAGCTGACTCAAAATAACCTGTCTTTCTTTTCCTGACTATTTTTAGACACAGGGTAACTAGAGAGGCCAGTATGCAGAGCTAAGGGTGACAAAAAAAAAATGATGCACATTGAGTAGGTAGCCGCCAGAGCAAACTAAGTCCTTCTGGTATCAGTTAGTGGCATTTGATAGTATTGCCTTTGATGAACATGTAATGGCGTGGGCCATGGATTGTCAAAGTCACAAGTCTGCCAGGCTGCCGGTTGGTAGCTTAAGTGAGAAATGTGGGGAAATGCAGGTTGATAAATGTTAAATATGTGCAGAAAATTGTGTCTGAGTGCTGGCATCAAGAAAATAAGGGTTTATCCAGATGTTCTTATTACAGTGGTTTTGTCATTTATTGAACAGAATATAACCTATAACTATTTTATTATTTGAATATACTGTTTTATTGTAAATTGTCTTCATAGTAATGAGCTTTAAAAACTGTAAAATAACATGTGTAAAATTTTATAAAATCTTTAATTTTCAAGAAAGCTGATAATGAAGTATGACAAGATATTTTTGGGGTTCTGAATATCTGCCATGAGTCTTGAAGTTTTATCAACCACCACATGAGAGCCAGAAGATATATCACTGCTGGAAAAGCATTAACATCTTTAGAAGTTTTTTTTTTTTTTTTTTTTTTTTAGAAACTGAAGCTTGAAGACATCACTTTAATACAGGCAGCAGCAAATGTACCTTTATACATCACTCTCTGAAGCATGGATTTCAATGACCTTAGATGAGCATTTTGCAAAATTAGTTTTGCTTACTTTTGTTTCCAATATTCTTGTAGACATGTGCAAAGTGGAGAAATAGCTGGTAATGTATTGGTTCTATTTATAGAATAACATCACATAAAGGTAAAACTGAGGTCAGTTTTATATTAGTCACATTCAAAGCTTCAAATAGAAAATCAATTAGTTTGTTTTTAGTAATGGGTCTAATTTTAATAAAATATAGAATTAACATGAAATTTTGAAAGTTCATCCCATTGATGCATAGGAGCACATGTACCCCAATGTTCATAGCAGCAATGTCAACAATAGCCAAAACATGGAAGGAGCCTAAATGTCCATCACCTGACGAGTGGATCAGGAAGATGTGGTATATATTCACGATGGAGCACTACATGGCAATGAGAGGGAATGACATATGGCCCTTCGTAGGAAAGTGGATGGACCTTGAGGGTGTCATGCTGAGTAAAGTAAGCCAGGCAGAGAAGGACAGAAACCATATGTTTGCACTCATAGGTCTAGCAGGAAAACAAGAGAGACCTAATGGAGAACCAGGGGGAACGGAGGAGGGAGAGAGAGATGGGGAGAGAGAGGGATGCAAAACTTGAGAGACTATTGAATGCTGAGAATGAACTGAGGGTTGAGGGGGAA
>NC_043710.1:62711495-62735064 GCF_006229205.1 Suricata suricatta
ATTGTTGAACTACTAAATTAGAAAGTCTGGAGACTAGATTCTGTAGGTCACTAAATTATTACATAAAGAAACATATAGAACAGATATGAGCTCATAATTAGTGTTACTGCGCAAATAATTCACTAATTGATCTAACAAAGCTGCCATACCTACAAAAAGTATAAACTAGGATATCAAGTTAAAAACATGTTTATACCTAAATTGTAGCTTCACAAGTTTAATGACAGAACTAATATTGACTAGGGTGGGAAAAAAGCTTGAATATGAGGGAAGGTACAAAATACCTCGTTGCTGCTTTTTACAAGTAAATACAAATAATTAGCTTTGTTTATGTTTGAACAAAATTGGTTGAGGATCTTTAACTAAATATTCAATGAACATAGACCCCACGCTTCAGCTTTGGAAGCTTTTGGCAAATTGCATTTATTGAAGACAAAGTTTGCAAAGGGAGAAACATGAAGTTGATATTTCTTAGAGCAAGAAAGAAACTGAAAAAAATTGAACTAGTTGTTGAACAATTATAAGTCTACAATGATAATTTCATTATGAATCTTGAAATTTATAAACTTGAGGGAAGAAGGTTATTTAAAAATAATTGGGTACCCTATTTTATTGTATATACTTATACCATTGACCAGAATGGAAAAGAGATGATAAAGTCTACAATCTAATAGTCTTTAAATTTGACAAAACATTAAACACAATTATAAAGAATGTGTATACAATGACGTTTTTCTGATAAATATAATTATACAGAGTTTTAAAATAAGTGCAAAAAGGTGATAGCTGTGAATATATTTGAGCTATTATACTTATATATTTCAATTAGCAAAATTGTTAAATTAGACAACTGCCTAGCAGAATTTCCATTAAATTGACAATATAACTCAATACCCATAGAAAACTCTCAGTGTTCATATTATATGAGTATGTAAATACTACATAATGTTTGTGTTTCAATATTAATATACAGTTACAAAGATATATAAATGTATATAACTCTATATAAAGGTATACAGTTGTAAAAATAAACTATAAGTTTAAAAATGTAACATAAAATGCAATGTTTGAGAAAGTTGCAGGGAATTTATAACACAATTTTAATTAGTAAGACTGTTTTATTAACAGACACCCATTTTTTATGTTGAAGTATGTTCTATCTAAACCTTCTTTGTTGAGAGTTTTTATCATTAATGGGTGTTGGATATTGTCAGATGTGTTTTCTGCATCTGTTGAGTCTATCATATGATTTTTATCCTTCATTTATTAATGTTGTATATTGCATTGATTGCTTTGTGGATATTGAACCATACTTGCATCCCTGGAATAAATCCCACTTGATGATGGTGAATTATTTTAATGTTTTGTTGAAGGTGAGTTGCTGTTATTTTGTTAAGAACTTTTGCCTGTTTGTTCATCAGAGATACTAGCCTATAGTTTTCTTTTTTGTAGGGTTTTTGCCTGGTTTTGGTATCTGGGTAATGCCACCCTCATATGATGTATTTGGAAATTTTCTTTCCTCTTTATTTTTTGGAATAGTTCAAGGACTATGCATATTAGCTCTTTTTTAAATGTTTGGTAGAATTTACCTGTGAATCCATCTGGTCCTGGACTTCTGTTTTTTGAGAGTAGTTGATATTTGATTCAGTTACATCAGTAGTGATTGGTCTATTCAGGTTTTCTAATTTTTCCTGATTCACTTTTAGAAGATTGTATATTTCTAGAAATTTATCCATTTCTTCTAGATTATGCAATTTATTGGCATATCATTTTTCATAGTAGTTTTTTATAATCCTTTTTATTTTTTTGGTGTCAATTGTTACTTCTCCTCTTTCATTTCTGACTCATTTATTTTGTACTTCTCTCTTTTTATCCTGATGTGTCTAACTAAAGGTTTATGAATTTTGTTTATCTTTCCTAAGAGCCAGATCTTTGTTTTCTTTTTATTTTCTTTTTCTTTACTTTCAATTCATTTTCCACTCTGATATTTATTATTTTTATTTACTAACTCTAGATTTGTTTGGCCTTTTTTTTTCTAGTTGCTTTAAGTATATGTTTACAGTGTTTCTTTGAGTATTTTCTTGTTTCTTGAAGTAGGCCTGTATTGCTATAAATTTGTCTCTTAGAATTGCTTTTGCTGAGCCCCATAGATTTTGGAATGTTGTGTTTTCAAATTCATTTTTTCTACACATAGTTTTTGAGTTCTTATTTGATTTCTTTATTGACCCATTGCTTGCTGTGTAGCATGTTGTTTAGCCTCCACATGTTTTGTGCTTCTTCCAGTCATTTTCTTGTAATTTATTGCTACTGTCACATCATTGTGGTCAGAAAAGATGTATGATATGATTTCAATCTTCTTAATTTTATTGAAATCTCTCCTGTGGCCTAATATATGATCTATTTTGCAGAATGTTACATAGAGAGTATCTATTGCATAATAAAAACAAATCTAAGAAAATGATTAAATTATATGAATCTATTTCAAAATAATTATTCTTATGTGATTGTTTTTATTTAGATAATCAATATAAAGTAGTTTATAACAATATATTTTATTTTTATGAATATATTCTTTTTATTCTTTAGAAAAATTTGTTGTGAAGATTATGAATGAAATATAAAAGTTTATCACACTTCTTATTTATAAAATATTCTAGTTAGATAAATTAAATGTTTATGCTAAGTGTAGAAAACAGGAGGTGCTTAAAAGTTGAGGCAAAGGTTTCAGCATATTCTGGTATATTTTATGATAACTTCATGTATATTTGAGTTGAAAATTTCATACTTTTTTGAAATTGGGGAACTTTTTGTTGAAGGAAAATATATTTTTTATATTTTTCTTTCACTTATATTTCTTAGAAATCTTTCTTATTTCTCACTAAATATTTGTTGTTGTTCTCAATAATTTAGATAGTCTAGGCTGGCCCCATTTTGTAGTAAGCCTAGAATTATTTTTTCATACAAGATTTTATATATATGTATATATATATATATATATATATATATATATACACACACACACACACACACACACACACACACACACTCTGTTCGACCCAATTTTCAAATGTTTGGAGTCATTCTCAACTTGGGACTAAGAAAGGAAACATCTTTGAAATACTGACCAGAACAGAGCATGAAGCTGGAAGACAAAGAGTACATTCTGGAATTCCCTGTGCCCTCCTTGTTCAATCTTCCTGGAAAAGGTGAATCAAATAGGTGCTAGATTTGTGGTAAAATTCCCGGAATGCTTGATCATTTGGGTGAGGAAATCAAGGCTCAGCACATTTAAAGGAGAATAATTTGGAGGCAGTATGCCTCACTCTAGACATTGACATGTGAGAAACCAAATTGTTACAATATATAGTTTGAAGTGTTTCACAATATAGAGTGCAAGATCTTTATTTTTCAATCATTTGTCAAGTGTTGGGATTATCAGATAAATGTTCATATTTTCAGAAGAGACTAATATATTCATCAGGTTGACTTTGAACTTAGATGTTTAAAATAGTCTATTCTCTTCCTACATGCTAAATTAGCCATTATTTATGAAAATCAGAAACGAAATATTTTCACCAAAATATAGCTATTTTTACCTCAGAAATAATTTTGTCATTCTACAGGTTTTATTAGTGTCAGACAACCGGCTTGAATTTTTCTCCATTGAATTGATGAAACTGAATTTAAATAAAGTTGAATACATTGGAGTGGTTTTCAAACACAACCTTATTATGTCAATAGTTGCTCTTGTTTTAAAAATTTTTTAATAAGTAGCATTGTATAATTTGGGTTCAAAAACAAAAGTAACCACTTTATGGATTAAATGAAATTATCTAATTTAAATGGATGTGTGGATATAATTAAAACATTATACTAGTGCATTTATACAGCTGCAGAGTTTTTGCATCAATATTTTTAACCTCAAGGTTGTAAATAATTATGTATAATTGGTTTAGCTTCTATTAAAATAATTAGATTATAGTGATGCAATATCAAATGTGTGTGTGTGTGTGTGTGTGTGTGTGTGTGTGTGTGTTGGAGTTAATTTTTAGCAATTAGCTTTCACATAGATTCTGTCAGCATTGTAATCTGATTTGTACCTCCACAAAGTTACTGATACTACAGGTTTGTGAACTCTGTTGCTTGAATTGCTCTGCAGGAGAATACAAAATTCTCTGCTTGGCCCAAAGCTAATAAACTCTGCTCTGGACCACATTCAAATATATTTTAGAAATATACAGTGTCAAAGAATAATTGTCCTATTGAATTATTATGCTGCACACCTGAAACTAATATACTATTATATGTAATTTATATCTCAATAAAAAGGGGGGCATGAAGTCATTTGGGGGGCAATAGAAATGTTCTGTATTTGTTTGTGTGGTATACCACCACTGTACTCATTTGTCAAAACTCAGTGAATTATAAACTTAAAAGCACTGAATTTTATTGATGTGAATTGTAGGCTAATAAAACTGACAAGCATAAATATGGAGGCTTCAGGGTATTCAGAAGCAAAAAGGAACAAGAATTAATGATATAAGGAAAAAACAGTATAATTGTCCTCTTCTTCCAAGTTGCTTATAATGATTATTCTATAACTATACAACAAAAAGAAATAAAGGGCATATAAATCAGCAAGGAAGAAATCAAACTTCTACTATTTGCTGATGACATGATACTCTACGTAGAAACCCCAAAAGACTCCATGAAAAAAAAGGTAAGAACTTATACATGATTCAGCAAACTCGCAGGATAAAAAATGAACATGCAGAAATCTG
This sequence comes from Suricata suricatta, assembly GCF_006229205.1. Classification (NCBI taxonomy): domain Eukaryota; kingdom Metazoa; phylum Chordata; class Mammalia; order Carnivora; family Herpestidae; genus Suricata; species Suricata suricatta. The sequence goes on from NC_043710.1 coordinate 62,716,277, forward strand.
TTGCATTTCTTTATACCAATAACAAAGCAGCAGAAAAAGAAATCAAAGAATAAATCCCATTTGCAATTGCACCAAAAACAACAAGGTAAATACGAATAAACCTGACTAACGAAGTAAAAGATCTGTACTCTGAAAATTATAAAACACTGATGAAAGAAATTGAAAGGCATCTCATGCTCATGGACTGGAAAAACAAATATTGTTAAACTATACTACTGAGTGCCTGGTTGACTCAGTCAGTTAAGCATCTGACTTGGGCTCAGGTCATAATCTCGTGTTTTATGAGTTTGAGACATGTGTTGGGCTCTGTGTTGATAGTTCAGAGCCAGGAGCCTCCTTCAGATTCTGTGATTCCCCCTCTCTCTGCCCTCCCAAGCTCATGCTCTGTCTCTCTGTGTCTTTCAATAATAAATAGAAATGTTTAAAAAATTCTAAAACTCTATACTACCAAAAGCAATCTAAACACTGAATGCAATCCCTATCAAAATACCACCAGTACTGTTTGCAGAACTAGAACAAACAATCCTAAAATTTATATGGAACCACAAGAGACCTTGAATAGCCAAAGAAATCCTGAAAAAAATAAAACTGGAGGAATCATGATTCCAGAATTTAAGCTATACTACAAAGCTAAAATCATCAAGATAGAATGGTACTGGCACAAAAACAGACACATAGGTCACTAGAACAGAGTAGGAAACCCAGAAATGAACCTGATATTATATGATCAACACATCTTTGACAAAGCAGGAAAGAATATCCAATTTAAAAAAAAAGACAGTTTTCTTCAACAAAAGTGTTGGAAAAACTGGACAACATACAGAAGAATGAAACTGTACAACTTTCTTATACCATACACAAAAATATATTCAAAATGGATGAAGGACCTAAATATGAGAGAGGAAACCATCAAAATCCTAGAGGATAACATAGATAGCAATCTCTTTAACATTATCCATAGCACCTTCTTACTAGATATGTTTCTGAAGGCAAGGAATACGTGAACTATTGAGACTCCATCAAGATAAACACCTTCCACAAAGTAAAGGAGACGATCAACAAAATTAAAAGGCAGCCTACAGAATGCCAGAAGATATTTTCAAATGACATACTGTATAAAGGGTTAGTATAAAAATCGATAAAGAATTATCAAGCTCAACACCTGTAAAAACAAAGAACCCATTAAGAAATGGGCAGAAAACATTAATAGACACTTATACAAAAAGACATTCAGGTGGCTAATACACACATGAAAAAGATGCTCAATATCACACATCATCATGGAAATACAAATCAAAACCACAATACCACACGCCTGTCAGAATGGCTAAAATTAACAACACAAGAAAAAGTATGTGTTAGTGAGGATGCAGAGAAACGGGAATCTTTTTGCATTGTTGTGGGAATGCAAACTGGTGCAGCCATTCTGGAGAACAATATAGGGGGTTCCCAAAAAATTAAAAATAGAACCGTCCTATGAACCAGCAATTGCACTATTAGATATTTACCCAAAAGGATACAAAATGCAGATTTGAAGGGGTACATGCACCCCAATATTTATAGCAGCATTATCAACAACAGCCAAACTATGGAAGCCCTATTCTCCATCTCCGACTGACAAATGGACAAAAAGATGTGAGTTTTATACACAGATACACACATACACACACATATATAAACCCATATACATATATATGTGTATGTATGTATATATATAAACAAGAGAACGTTACTCAGTGATCAAAAATAATGGAAGCTTGCCATTTGCAAAGAATGTATTACACTAAGAGAAATAAGTCAATCAAAGAAAGACAACACCATATGATTTCATGCATATGTGGAATTTAAGAAAGAAAACAGATGAACTTATGGGAAGTAGAGGAGGAAGAGAAGAGAGAGAAACACAAAAGACAGAGAACAAAGTGAAGATTGATGGAGGGAGGTGGGTGGGAGACGGGCTAGATAAGTGAGGTGTGCTAAGGAGGGCAATTGCTGTGATGAGTGCTGGGTGTTGTATGTAAGTGATGAATTACCGAATTCTGCTGAGACTAATATTGCGCTATACGTTAACTAAAAAAAAAAAAAAAATGAAAAATAGTACTTACTAAGTAGGAAGCACTTAAAAAATGTTAGCTATTACCATTATTACCATTCTATATTGAAATGACCAGATCATGTTGACTGGACATCCTCCACTAAATCATAAGCACCTCAGTTGGAATTATCTTACTAATTTCTGCTGGGATAACATCTAGCTGAGGTAAAGGCATAAGTGGGCTTTTAACTAATATGTGTTGAACAGACTTGAATAATCATATGCTACTCCTCTTGCAGCACTTAACCTACTGAGTAATAGCTGATTGTTCCATTTTTTGATCCCCCCCCCCCCAGTGAGCATCATGATGAAAGCATTCATGTTCAACTTATCCTATGTATCTGTTTTATACGTAACAGGACCTCAGTTAATGTTTAGTGAGAGATATAAGAGTTCTAGTTTACTACCTTCTAGTCGAATGACATTTGGAAAGTCATTTGTTTTGAATCTGTTTCTTCATTTCTTCACTTTCAAAACATTAGTTTTGTCAGCGATGGTTTGGGATGGAAAGAGAAGAGAAAAAAGAACCGATCTAGTCTGTTTTAAGAGTAGGGCAGCATGTTCCTAAGTGTGCGGCACAGACCAGTGTCTCCTCTGCATGAAGCCATTGGCTTTCTACAATAATGAAAAGCTGTTTAGAGATACTGTTTAGAGACAATGTCCCTGACATTGCTTTATTCCCTGTGTGAAAGTGTGGTCTTGTTGATGTCTAGCTTGTTTATGAACCAGAATAGACTTAGACCTTATAAAATCCATTTAGGTATCTTCTTTGCAGTTTCTGTTTAGATAGATACCCACAGAACATACATTCACATAGGCTCACATTCATAGTCTTAGAAATGATTATAAGAAATTTAGAAAAATAATAGCGGTCATGGGTGAATAAGTATTTCATAGGTTTTTCTTTTAAATATATCTCCAGTTATACATTTCTATACTTCATCTAGTATTTTATTTTCTTAACATTTCAAAGAATTTAAACATTTGACTTTAATGGTGATATAGTATTCCAATCCTGCAATTAATATTTTCAGCAAAATGCCCCTAGATATGCCACATTATTTCCTTGGGGTATGTTTCAGTGAGGGGATTGATTAGAACAAAAGGTTTGAAAATATTATGGCTTCTGATGCATGTAATTTTGTGATTTTATGCGAATGTAGAAGGGTAACAGTTCTAACAAGTACTTTCAAAGGAAATCAACTTCAAACATTCAGAGCCACAAAACCTGTCATGTAGTGTTACTACATTGTTACCATTATATGTATATATATATATATATATATGTTATATATATATAGTGCTATGCATTAGTTATCATTATAATAATTATTATTAATGTAATAACACGGAGTTCTTAACATGTACTAGCAACTCTTTTATACATTTTACATGTACTATCTTCATGAAGGTAATTTCTATTTGTATTCTCATTTTAAAGATTAGAATTTGAGGCACAGAGATATTAAGTCATTTACTCAAAATTATTCAGCTGGTCAGGGGCAGAGTTCAGATACTAATCCAGGCAGTTAAACTTTAGAACCCTCCCTCCCTCCCTCTCTCCCTCTCTCCCTCCCTGTCTTGATTATAGCTTTGTAGTATAGGCTAAATTCTGGTATTATGATACCTTCTGCTTTAGTTTTTTTTTTTTTTTAACATCTCTTTGGCTATTTGGGTTTTGTTCTAGGTCCACACAAATTTTAGGATTGTTTGTTCTAGCTTCAGAACCCTCTTTCTAAATCATTTCTCACTAGCAATTAACATAAAATATATACATATGCACAGCTCAACGAATATGTAGATAACTTCAATACAGTTCTGGATTTAATCATCCACCTTGCCTTACCAGAATATATAAGAAACTCAGAATTGTTGGGGATTGTTCTTAAATGCCTTTGTCTATTTTTGGTTGGTTTATTTATTCCAAATATGCAGTCTCCACTCTGCATTGCTTATTTCACCACTAAATCCTTGACTAGGTAGACATTATTGTTTCCTGGTATCTGTGTTAATACTGTCAAATTAAAAGACAATATTATACCTATAAATATTTCAGAGGTGTCTTAGGTCAAGTATGAATTATGGGGGAATTATTTGTTCAGAGGACATATTAATTACAAAGCACACAGAGACACATGCACATATGTACATGCATTCCTATTCACAGTGCTCATGATCCAATCCAATAGACCAGGAACACTCACAGGGAAGCAGGGGCTTTCATGGTTGTTTGGATAGAAAATCTCTCAAAACTTCTAATTCTAGGTCTCTTTCATCTAACATTCTAGCAGCCTGCCTGGCTGACAATTATATTTCCTAGATCTAGATAATTCATTCTCCCAATCAATGTTTGGTTAGGACAAGGGTATATTTCATCTTAGTGAGAAGAAGACACTTTCTAATTGTAATTTGGACTTACCCCAATATCCTATTTCTATCAAATTTATTTTCTACTAAACATACAAATTTAAGTTTACCTAAACTCATAAAATATTTACTCATTTTAAAATTTTTATTTTCATTTTGATATACTGGAACTGGCTCAGCATTTCAGTAAGTACCAAATCTGTACTGCTAATAATTTTTTCTGGAAAGTAACCAAATATAGTTATTTTTATTTGCCTTAAGAACTGACAAATGTGGGGCAGAATATGGCACAGTGTAACTATTCTTATTTATGGACTAAATCAATATAAAATAAAATATAAGTATTATACCATAATGACTTTATAAGTGGTCTTTATCTAATATGTCATTTGGATGAAATAACCCCTGTAAGCGCCTGCCCCAACTCTACAAAACTTTCCTGTTGGTTGTTTTATTTTCTATTTTGCCTAAATCTTCATAATTAAAGGACTCTAAAAAGTAAACTGTCTCATCACTTAGGTTTTTCTAGAATGTATTTTAATTTAGGTACTAAGAACATTTGCTAGTTCAATATAAATATAAGTAAGGAAAAATACATATGAGGGTGACATTTCTTAAATGCATTCTATTTTAATCCTAGTAGAGTCAATGTCAGTCCTTTGAAGACAATTATAAGCACAATTTTAATTTAAAAAATAACAACTACTAACAGTCAGATGCACAAGGTTTCTAGGGAAAATAATATAATTTCAATATGGATCAGAAAACCTAGTTCTTCAAGGTATCATTCTTGACTTGTGGGAAAAAAATCTTTCCTTTGCGAATTTATTTAATGATTACTGCTTCTACTATGTTGTCCTTAGAAAAAGAAGAAAGTTCCTTTTTTAAAGTAGTTTCCTCTTTTTTCCTACTATACAGAACTTTCTCTATGATTGTGTGATGCTATCTCAGGAAGTCCATAAAAAAATGAAATATTTTCTGCCAATAAAGAACCAAACTGCCTAAAGGAATTCACAGATTTCCATGTCTATTTTATAGGGGATAGCATATAAGATTTTGTATTAATAAGAAAATATCTGTGTACTTTCTAAAAACTTCTAAACAAGTATGGATGTTGGTGCCTGAAGATAAAGATGCATGTAAAATTTACTAAAAATTCCTTATAGCATTTAGTGTACTCACAGTACACTATGTCTTGCACATGGAACTTTAATAATTTTGGACTGAAATACAGAATCAATGAAGGAAGGATTTATATACTATTCTGTAAGGAATTACTTATGGGCATTAAAACTATACCAATTTTTGGGGTTTTTGTGTGTCATATTTAATACACCATCACATTTGTCCCTTCCCAGTTTCACTTCTGGTCAGTCAGTGGATTCATGACCCTGGACCAATATGATCCTTATTCAAATTGGTAGCAGGGCAAAGCTCGTAGTAAGATGACTTAATTGAAGTTTAGAACATTCAAGTTTGACAAGTTTGTTACCTACTTTAGACAATTCACTTAACTTCTTAGAGTGCTGTTTCCCTCATCTGTTCAATTAGAAGAATGATATACTCTTAGTTTATTAAATGGTATTTCAAAAATAGCATATTTTTATCAAAGACTGCTTTGAGATACCCAATAGAGTAAATTTAAGTGTTTTTAAATGTGTAAGGTGGGGGCCCTTGGGTGACTCAGTCATTGAGCATCTAATTCTTCATTTTGGCTCAGGTCATGGAACTCATGGTTGATTTGTGGGATCAAATCCCATGTCAGGCTCTGCACTGACAGTGTGTGGATCTTGCTTGGGATTCTCTCTCCTCTGTCTCTGCCTCCCTCCTGTTCATGTTTTTTTTTCTCTCAAAATAAATAAATCAACATGAAAAAAATTAAATGTGTAAGATGCTAGAAAATGTACTTAATTATTATGAAAAAAAGCTGAAAAGGAATGCTCAGCATTTTGCACGAATCTTTCCTAATTTACTTATTGTCCAACTATTTTAATTATGTGTGTGACATTTAAAACTAATAATAAAAATTTCTAATATAATGACAATAGTAATTGTCATGAGTTGGCTAATATAGATTGCTTACCATTTAACAGGCTCTGGTCGAAGCTTTCATTCAAGTCTTACAAAAATTAGGTGAGGTAGATACTAATACTGTCTGCATAATATAGAGTGGAAATTGAAGCCTAGAGAGGCTGAGCAACTTGCCCAAAGACAAAGTTACTATGTGTGGAACCCGTATTTAAAATGGAATATGTCCACTTGATTAACCAATCTGCTACCACATCTTCTTCAGCACATCTGGATGCGCATCTTTTTTTATCCTGTCTCTGCAACTGCCAATGTAAAAGTGCTAGTGTGAAAGCTTCTATGACCTCCTCATCTGAGAAAATGAGAACCCAGAGAAAAATGAAAATTAGGTCACAAATTTAATATAAAACAGAGGTCAGATTTGAGAGGCCTTATCTATTGAATAGCAGCAGTTTAAATAGCTTGGAAGTCCCTTCTCACACAGAATAATCTCTGCAAATTCAATTCAGTTACATCAATGTGATTATGAACTATGTAATGACTTATGGAAATTTAAATTTAAGAGCAAACGGATTGATTTGGGCTCTGTTGACCAGAGCCTATTCTGTAGAGACAGGCACAAATTTTATCTTTATGTAAATTACCTCAAAAGCAGTTCTTTCTCCTAAATTATATAAAACTGGCATTTGCCCATGTGCATTATTTCCTGGGCAGCAGGAACCTTGGCTGGCACCTGAAAGCTCAATGCAAATCCAAATGTGGATGTGAGGTAAAAGTATTAGGGACAGAAGTGGTTTCCTTTTTCAATACCAGAAACTGACAAATGCAGTGAGGTTTGATGTCCATCTAGTGTGATTTAATCAAAAAGTTAGGAATTAGAATCACAAAAAGCTGCATTCAAATTCGATATGGATGACTTTTGCCCCAGGAAGTTGGCCTCTCTCACTTCTAGTGTCCATATTCTTTTCATTCTTTCAAGATTTACTGAGACCCAGTACTTGGATAGGACTCTGGGAGATGAGCAACATAGAATTCCTTGTCAACGTCATTCACAATGTAAAGACAGGAGAGATATAAACCCAAATACATGTCATAATTTCTGCAATACTGAAGATAATGGTGGAGAGGAAAGAAGCTGGACCAATTTAGAGTTATCAATTTTACCCCAGTAGGAAAGGATTCTAAGGAAAGACAATATTTCAGAAATATATTTTATGGAAGATAAGTCAATGTAATTATAAGCATTTAGCAGGGCCATTGCTGGGCATAAACACAACAACATATGTAAGAACTAATCCTAATGGTCAATATCTAATTGTTAGTTTTTTATATTATTGTACATATGTAAAACCAGGAATTTGGTCTTACTTCCCAAACCTATTTTTCTGCTGTGTTTAAACAAAATTTTATTAATTTCATAGCCTTCTTTTGTACCCATAAGTGGTATTCAACAACCTGAATTCCCCATAAATTACACAGGAGCATTCAAGACACTATGTCTCAAATCAGAATCAGAACACGCTTTTCATCCCTACCATATAAATGCAGTCAAGGCACTAGTAATCTACCTCACACAGAAACACACACATGCACATGCATGCACACAAAAGCAAGTGACCACGTTAGATAAGAGGACAAGAACCTGACCATATATTCTTGGTTCAGTTACACTCACCCTCCTCCCTCCCAACCAATCCTTAAGTTCTTGCCTCTGCACCCAGTTTTTGTTTGTTTTAATTCTGGTCTCTTTATTTTGCAACAGCTCTAGAACCTTGTATCTAGAACCATTTTCCTGAATCCCACAGGATATGAAGAATTTATGAAAAGGTTCATATTAAAAGACATCTGAGTATTACTGTAGTTGAAGAGAAATAGCTCCAGACTATGCTTTTGACTTTAGAAGTTGTCTTCCCAATCATTTCACATAAATGTATAACTCCATGAAATGTTCACAAACTAACGCACCCATGTAACAAGCCCAGATCAAGATACAGAACCTTCCCAGCAATCCTGGTATCTCCCCTCCTGGTCATTTTTATCCCTGCAAGGAAACCACCACCTGACTTCTAACATCAGAGATCTAAAACTGAGATTTCCAAAAACATTAAGTTTATGATATTTATAGGTCAGTAAATCTCCACTTCCATCATCTTTTGAGAAATGAGATTCAGCAACCCTAGGTGTGAGCTCCCTTGAGGCAGTCATCTGTTGATGTGGGGACAACTGTCTCGTAGAAAGAAAGTGGCTTCTCCAGGCTCACCTGGCTCACCTCCTCTTTTTGTCACCTGCCTCTATAACCTGCTGCTATAGAGCTTGCAACACTTACCTTTTTTCCATCCCTTTCTACCAGTTTCAATGTCTTTGTATTCTTGACTATACAGAGCCTTTTGCACAATAACATGGTCTTAGATAAACACATAAGAAAATAAAAAAAGAAGAAAACCAAGTCTCCAGGGAGCACAAAATGGCAGGACAGCAAGAGTAGGACTTGTTCATCTGTCTGGCCCCTACTGCTCCCTTCTTGTTCAGATAGCAGCATTTCTAGCTATAAAAAGAGGAACAGCTGACACGTTCCATCCAGCAGGGATACTGGCAACCTCAGTAGCAAAGCTATTTCTCCCTGCCCAGGGATATAAGCCTTTCAGTATTTAAAAAATATAACTTAATACAAAAAAGCAAAAATTATCATAAATGTAAACCTTGATGAATTTCAGAAAGTGAATGTAACATTTTATACAAATGAAAAAATGGAGTATTGAAAAAACCTAATAAATACCCTCATCCTCCTTCCAAAAATAATCACTATTCTTGTATATAAACTGTTCCTGTATTTAAATACATAAAAATGTGATTATGCTATATATTTGTACTCTTTTATTTCTAGTATCTTTTGTTCAATATTATGTCTATGATATTTATCCATTTTGTTGTATGAGGTAGTTTATTCATTCCTATTACTGTATATTATTCCATTGTAAGAATGCACCAATATTGTATTTATGAGTTCTAGGTATATTATTCTCAGCTTTTGTTTATTACAAATAATACTACCATGACTATTATGTGCATATATTTGTTACACATATATGTACTACTGGAAGTATACCTAGTGGTTAGATTGATGAGTTCTTGGATATACTTATGCTCAACTTTATTAGATACAGATAAACAATGTTCCAAAAGGATTTTACCATTTTACCAACTTATGAAGAGTGGATGAGGGTCTTAGCTGTTTCTTATTCTTACCAACACTCAGTATTTGGGGTCTTTTTAAAATTGACCATTCTGGTGGATGTAGGAGCATTGACTTAATGTTTTAATTAGCATTTCTCTTCTAATTAATGACAGTGATTCATATTTTAATGTTAAATAACCAATGAAATAATCTCATTTGTAATGTTCTTGTTCACCATTGTCCTATATCAAGTGTTCCCACATATGTATCTCTTTCTAAGCTCTCTTTTCCATTTAGATTTTTTCTTTCTTTGTATTAATACTATACAATTTTAATAAATTGTACTTCTAAATATCTTAATAATTCTTAATAAAAATCATCCAAATTTGTTCTTCTCCAAGACTGCATGATTTTTTTGGCCCTTTGGAGTTTCATATACATTGTAGTATAAGCTTCTAGGTTCTCATACACACACCCACACTCCACACACATGCTCCACACTCCCCCCATTTCTGTCAGGATTTTAATTAGAATTTCAATAAGTATAAAAATCAGTTTGGGCAGAATTGTCATGTTCATGATATTGTACCTGCAGTTCATGAATATGGAATATCATTCCCTTTATTTAGGTTTTTATTTTCTCTTAGCAATATGTTATAATTCTCTGAAAATTCTTACATGTTATTCATTAATTACTAAACATTTAATTTTCTATATTATTAAAAATCATATCTGTTATACTTTATTTTCTAATTGGTGGCTGCATATAGAAATCAATATTTCAAGTGAACCCTGCAAATAGAGAACTTTATAAATCACTTAATTCTCATAACTTGTATAAATTATTTTGCATTTTCCATATATGCATTAATGTATGTTTTGAATGCTAAGAATTGTATTTCTTATTTCTCCCTTTACAAACATTTGGCATTTTGGTTATTTTTTATTTTAGCACTAACTACAATATCCTGTACCATGAATAAAATGGCAATAGCAAGACACCCAGTCAGCTAAGGGTATGGCTCCTTATTTCATTCAGGTCATGGTCTCAAGGTCATGAGATGAATGCAGTCAAAAGTCTCTGCTAAAGAGTCTTTCTCACCCTTACCCTCTGCTCCTTTCCTTGCACAGGTGCACAAATGCTTCCACAAATGAATGCACTTTCTCACTCTCTCTCAAAAAACTAAAAAGTTAATAAGTCTTCCATATCTTGTTACAGATGCAAGGGGGAAATTTTATTTTGTGATGGAGTATGACATTTACAGTTAGATTTTCTTATAGATACCTGATATAATAATAAGAAATGTCTATTTCTCATTTCCTAATAATTTCTGTTGTGAATGGGAGTTAAATTTTAGCAGCCCCTTTTCCTTTATATTTGAGGTAATTTTAGTCTTCTTCTCTTTAATCTGATAATGTGGTGAATTATATTAATTGATTTTTAGTTGTTAAACTAATCTTATATTCCTGAAAAATAATTCATCGAAATTTTTGGGCACTATCCTTTCACTTACTGATGGTTTTGGCTAATATTTATTTATTGAGAATTTGTACACATATATTAATAAATAGGTTAGGCACCTAATAACACAGCTTTAAAATATGTGAAACAAAAATGGATAGAACCATAAAGAGAAAAAACAGGAATGCCCCAGTAGATGCAGAAAAAGTATTTTCATTATCTATCATCTATTCCTGATAAAACCTCATCAAACTATGAATAGAAAGAAACTTCTTCACCTACTAGAGGGAATGTATAAAAAAATTTATAGCCAATATTATACTTAATGGTGAAAGACTGAAATACTCCCTTCTCCCAAAGTAATTGACATTTGCCTGAACCAGTTGATTCAACTTTCGCTAATGGTTAGAGGGTGTTAATATGCAAGGAAATAAAAAATAAATAGTATCCAGATTTTAAAGAAAATATAGAACTACCTTTATTCATCGATGTAGATAATCTTGAAATTGATAGAAAAAGCATCTAAAAGCTTTCAGAGAGTTGTGAGACACAAGAACAATAATAGCTATTATATTTCTGTACAGTAGCAATGAATAATATGAAATTACATCTTAAAAACAATACTATGTGCAATATCATTAAATTATGAACTATTTGGGGTTAAACATACCAAAAATACACAAAATATATAATCATTAATGTGCTGGATTGCAATATGTCTTACTGTATCCTATGTACTAGATGTTGGATGCACTTGTTTCCACACCAGTCAATATGGGAGTAAATTTTTCTCATTCTCAGTGATAATGTAAAGATTGAAATATTTCATGTTAGAGTCACTAGCATGGTACCATATAGTAAGAATTCAATAAATAATAAGTGCTATTTTAGACTTAGTCCCAGCAGGAAACAGGATTTTACTCAAAATAATTTCTTTGGGAAAATTTGGAGAAAGCATTTAGAGAAGTCAATCTGGTAGTGCAAAGTGGTACGGCTTTGGATGGGCAAGGGAAGGAAACAGTGTTTCTGGACCTCAGTGAACGTTCTACCACAGAGCAGATGGTCAACAAGAGCAACAGTTATGGTGTGATTTAGCCACTGCTAAATCATGGTGCTGATTCAGGCAGGGAGTGGGTTAAGATATACTATGACCACTGTTTTCTCTTGCCCTGTGTTGATTCCCACTGGGTCAATCTGATAGAAGCCAGAAGACAGAGAAATGTGGGTGATGCATTTCTAGAAGTCAACCTCTCCACACAGAGCATAAAATAAAAGGACAGAGGATGAATCTAGCAACTAGCAAATGGGGGTTAACCTGCACAACTCCTTTCTTCTCTTTCAAGAATTTTTTTTTTCAGAAAGTATACTTTTTAACAAGAGATACTATGGTTGCCAATGTCTTTCAGCTTTGCTTGTCTTCAAGCCACCTGTCTCTGTGGAACTTTAATACCCTTCAACAATTTGGCCATGTCTATAAGAAAAATGAGGCAAGATACTTAATGACACCAGTGGTATGTTACCACCTATAACGCATACTCATTTTTCAACATTTGACACAAAGTAATTAAAATACTATGGAGTAATAGGACCTGTCCTAATTTTATCATCTATTATGAAATATTATTGGACAAAAGCAAGTAGATCATAGTAACATCATTACAGGCAAGTGGTTTAATAGAAAATTTCAGATGAATAAGATATAACTCAGTCTGCATGATGGAATCTGGCACACTTGCTGAGCTGACCAAACAGTGATCCAAATTACCCCTTGTTACATATGCACCTTTGAAGTGGTGGCTTTGCATATATAGGTCCTTCTATTTAAAGCACATTTGCCCCTACTAGTGCCTGTTAAAACCTTACTCACCCATCCTTCTCAGGCTGCCTGAAGTGAGATCGTTATATAGACTTTTCTGATTTCCCACCTAAAAAGAAACTGTCTTTTAGGGGTGCCTACAATATTATGACCCTCTCTTTTGGCATCTTCTTCCATCTCATCAGCAATCCCATCATATCAATCATACCTCTTCACTTAGTGCCTCTTTTCTTGTGTCTTCCCTCTTTTGTGGCTTAACTTCTCCCAACATAACCTCTTCCCTGTACCTTATAATATATTCCTAACTAGACTTAGTCTCCTCATTCGCATGCACTTTGAGCAGCATACTGACTTTTAAAAAATCAAAAAAGCACACAAAATTCAACATAAACTTTCCTGCTACAAACTTTTGTATTATTTCTCATTGTCATTAAAGATTTTCTATTAAAATGAAATTCAAAGCCTTTCAGTGGTCACCTCTTCATTCCCAGCCTCATCTCCTCCCACATCTCAGACGTTCTTGAGTTCTACTATTGAAGGTACTTAAGCTTAATAGGTGAGGGTTTTTCATAGACTGACACTTTTGCCTCTGGTGTTACCTTGACCTGGAACTCATAGCCCACAAACACTCCCACACCCTTTTGCTATCCTCATTGATTCCATGCATCCTTCTAACTCAGTTCAAATATCATCTGCCTCATACATCTTCTTAAATGTTCCCTTCCCCCTCCACATTTTCCTAGTCTGCGCATAATTTAAGCATATGATTTCCTATCCTAAAATATAGAAAGCCAATAGATATTGAGTTACTCAAAGGTTAGAATCATGTCTCATTTCTTTGGATCTGCAACAGGCATCACATTGTCTAGCATATATAGATACTTGCTGGAAAAAAAAATAAAATAAAATTCTAACTAAATTTTATTTCCTCAGTTAAGTTTGTGACTTATACTGTTAATTCTCTTAAAATGATGATTTTTTTGTTATATAAGTATATCTTCAATCTGGCTTAACTCATTTTATATTATAATTTTTGAACATTTTAAAAAGTACAAAAATTATTTTAGATCATTGGTATATCTATATAACAAATGTATAACTTTCATAACAAAACAGCATGTTTTTAGTGATGTTTTCTCTTGCTGAATAATCTAAACATAAATTTTAGCCCATAAGTTTACACTGAAGGCCAGTGTACCATGGCAGTAGGAAGAGCCAGAGTTTCCTGAGACTTACTTAGGAAATTATATTTTTTGGTCACTTCTTGACCTTCTATGTACTCACAGCCCGTCTAGTGGCAATACCAAACAAGGCAGACAGTCTCAAGGGTACAGAAAATTGATAATAGTATTATAAAACCACACAAAAAATCCACTTCCCAGTACACTATGTTTATGGAGAAAATAAGTCAGGTGAGATAATAGAAAATAATGGGAGAACTTCTCTAGTGGGGTTTATTAAAATAGTTGGTGAATGTATTCAACTATAATAAGAAAAGGTCTACTTTTTGTCCTGAAATTAATGGTGCATTATGTTGAATTTTTTAATTGATGAACTGACATTGTCCTCTACAGTGCTAAAATGATTGAATGACTGTAAGATGGAAATTTGAATGAAATTTCTTGACTCCTTCAAATATTTTTAAACATTCTCTAAGTAATTTAGGCATGGTTCTCTTGTATGCAACTCATAATCTACTGAAAAAGATATGATAAAAAGAATTTCACAAAAAGTCATTATTTGCAAATAGAGCTTTATTATGCTTTTGTGTTTAAAAATAAATGAGATCTTTAATACTATCTCTGATTTTAAAATTATGAATAAACTAAAAGTTCTAAATCACAGCCATACTATAACAAAGGGAAAAATTGGTAGATATATGAAATGTGCCTGACACCACGTGCAGGTGCTTTACCCTACGCTATCTCATTTGTTTTCACTATAACACACTGTGTTGGCAGCATTATCCAAATAACTTTTTAAAGGAACAATTGTTCAGATAGTATAAGAAATCTGCCATGGATAACACAACTGTGTATCAGAGGCAGAATTCAAACTCAATTTTTTTCTAATCCAAGCCCTTCCTGTTTAGCCAACATATTCTACCTCAAATAGAAAAATCAACAATTAAAAAAACATAATTTATCTGTGTGAATAAATGAAATATTTCATCTGCCTTCTTCTTTTAATGTTTATTCATTTTTAAGAGACAGAGAGAAAGACAGGGACAGAGACAGCACAAGCGAGAGAGAAGCAGAGAAAGAGGGGAACAGAGGATCCAAAGCAGGCTCTGTGCTGATAGCAGGGAGCCTGACATGAGGCTCAAACCCATGAACCAGGAGATCATGACATAGCCGCAGTCGGCTGCTTAAGTGATTGAGCCACACTGGTGCCTCGGTTTCATCCAGCTTCTATTAAGAGATTCAAATATATTTGAATTTATAGCTCCGTAGGCATTAATAAAATTATAAGCTAAACACTCTTGATATAGAACCTAAAGAACAATTTAGTGTTCTTATAATACCCAAGTAGATATTATTGTTTGCATCCTCATTGAACTGAAAAAAAACAACCCCAGGTAAGAGGAAACGACTTACCCAGGGTCACACTGCCAGTACATGGCATAAGCTTCTAGACTCTAAAGGTAATGTTTTTTCTCCAATATGTTCTAGTATATGTCTTTTTATTGCATAATATATATATTTCTATCCATTCTAATTTTCAACAACATATATTTAAAAAATGAATTTTCAGTTATATAATTGGATATAAAATAATTCTCTTTTTATTTCTACTGTAAAAGAAAAGATCTTCAACTCAAATAACAATTGTTAGCTTAAAATATGCAATGACTTCCAAATTATCTAACTAAATGAGTTCAGCAACAAATGCCCCTATGGTCATAACATTAATATAATCATAAAAGTACCATTACATTAATTAGGACTTTGTAAATGCTGTAATTAAGATATTCTGTGACAGCTGTCTTTCCTGTCCCAGAGCGTTTGCAAGAAATCTCCCAACGCCACTTATTTCTGAACCATCATCTGCCTAGAGCTGGGAAAAGCCATCTGTCGGTATATTTGAAATGTTAAGTGACAAAGGGGTTTCAAAAGCATTATATCCTTTAGAATATTTTTGGGGGGAGAAAAAAAGAAGTGTTCAGCAACCGTTTCTAAATGATTTAGCTAGACTTAGAAAGGGGATTAACTGGGTTGATTTTTGATCTTGCAATAAGCAGAGGAAACACCCTGGAATTTGGAGTCACATAACTCTGACCTGATTAGCTAAGGTCTTTGCGCCCCAGTTTCCTCATCTTCACAATGGGGAAACATCATAAATGAGAATAGTCATGCCTAGTTTTCAACACTGTTGAGAAAATAAAAGGATAAATTTAAGTGTAATACCTTATAAATTTTCTACTGAAGTCTAATTATATTTCAAAATATTAGAATGACTATAACTAATTACTATTACTCTAAAAATAATTAATGATATGCTGCTTGTCTTTCTCTAGCTATTTTAATAAAACTTTCAGAAATGTGTTTATTTCAGTCCTCTAAACTACTTCACAGGCCACATTATATTAATTTTTACTAAGCCTAAGAGGTAGCAGAGAAGGTTTTAATGTTTGATAAAGTAGAGTTCAGGGTACCAGGGTGAATCAGTAAGTTGAGCGTCTGACTCGATCTTGGCTCAGGTCATGATCCCAGAGCTGTGGAATGGAGCCCTATGTCAGGGTTTAAAATAAAATTCTCTCTTTCCCTCTCCCTACCTCTCTTTCCTACCTGCTCTCTCTCTCTAGAAAAAAAAAAGTTCAACTTCATCTATAATCTACTCATCTATTCATTTGATTATAAAAAAAATCACTTCACTGGACCTCAGGTAGAAAAATCAGAGAAAAATTGGAGATAATATACAGTTTTATGATTAGGAAAATAAAGTAGCAATAAAAATATATCACATTTTCTTCCTTTTTAACCCTCATCCATTATGCCCTTTTTATTATTACCCTTGTTACTATGAGTTTGAATGAATCAGCACTGCCCATAGTAAGTTAATTTCTCTATATGTTTTATCTTCACAGCAGTTCTATAAAGAGGTGTTGTCATTAAGACCAGTTGTAGAGATATAGGAGAAAGTCTTAGGTTAAGTGTTCAGGTTAAGTTCAGTGTCATACAGTTAGTAAGGAACAGAGTATTGAGAAAATTCCAAAACTAACTCATACTTAAGTGCATGCTTTCAATTTTTTTTCTGCCAGTTCTTTGCAACCTTCAAAAAACAGCCTAAATAGAAAACATTAGTGTTACAAGATAAAGAACCAATGATCTGATTAGCATTTTTAAAATCTCTGTCTGTTATAGAAAGGCATTTCTCATTGTTATGAAAAGTAGCAAAAATATAAGTAAAACTTACTGTGTGCTTTACAAAAATTAATTCAATCTTCCCCAAACAATAAAGTAGTTGTTGTTATTTTCTTTATTTTAAAGAATAGATAACTGACAGGAGACTATGTTGCCCAAGGTTACATAGCTATTAAGTGGCAAGTCGAATTCAGAGTAAAGTTGTCTGAACTACTACCCTATACGGCCTTAAGAATCAGATGGGCCTCTTGGGTGGCTCAGTTTTTAAGCCACTTTTGATTCAGTCCTAGGTCATGATTTCACAGTTCATGAGTTTGAGCCTTGCATCCAGCTCTGTGCTGACAATGAGGAACCTGCTTAAGATTCTCTCCTTCCCTCTTTTTTGCCCCTCTCCTGCATACATGTGTGAGCTTTCTCTCTCTCTCAAAATAAATAAATACAATTTTAAAGGAAAAAAGGAATCACAGAAAAAGATTTGTGTGTGTGTGTTGCTTTGGAAGATTAGTTGCTTTAATAAAATGACAGCCTACTATGTGCCAGTCTCTCTACACATACATTTTCCAGGCTAACTCTCCTGAAATTTGAATTATTTATCTTTCTTCATTCCTCCTACCTCTTCCTCTTTATCATATTTTTTCTCCTCCTCATTGTCTCTCTTTTTCCTCCTCCTCTCCTTCTCTTTCCATAATACAGAGTAACTGAGTCTGAGAGATGTTCCACATTAGACTAAGACATCAGAAGAAATGAACAGCATAAGTATTATTTGAACCTATTTTAACATAGTCTCATTGTTTCTAAAGTCTGATTTCTTTCTGCTAAACATTGCTTATAGCTCAGAAATCTCATACCTGATATTTTTTTAAAAGCTAGAAAGACTATCCACTTCTCAAGACTGTGACTGATTAGGTTATAAATGACCAAATGATAAATATATTCACAAAATATTTTTAGAAATTGATAATTACTGGAATCGACTTTTAGGGAGATAAAAAAAAATTACCTATATTTGCATTCTCTTTTGCACAGGAGAGCAAAATGGATTAGAATGTACTATGTATGTATAAATTTAATATAAAGGGATCAAGTATATCTACTAAGGGTCTTAAGATAATACACACTATAGCTTAAGGCATACTAATTACAGAGGCTTAGGCATAACTGAAAGCTATGTCTCATCTGTGTATCCACAAGTGAATCAGCAGGGCAAAGGTCATAGCCAATTAACTTGTATAGATTTCAACTGCTATTATATCTAAAACATATAGTACAGTGCTCTACTTGAGAGAAAACAACTTTAAATAAGGCTTATCAAAATTATTTATGATGGTTTTGAAGGAAAATCTACTTATTGATAATGACTAGAGAAGAAAATGATGATAATTTTTAAAAGTAACAAAGCGGAGTGCCTGGGTGGGTCAGTCGGTTAAGCCTCCGGCTTCGGCTCAGGTCAGATCTCACGGTCGTGGGTTCGAGCCCCGCAT
>NC_043710.1:62735164-62745509 GCF_006229205.1 Suricata suricatta
TTTTTTTTTTTAACCTATCAGTCATTTGTGTACTTGAAGCAACCTACAAGCTTCATGTTTTGTTAAGCAACCTACAAGCTTCATGTTTTGTTAAGCCCAGGTCTACAGAGATAACTACTTGCGTTGCATAGACTTGTTTGCTCGTGTGTAATATGTAACTAATGGGAAAAAGTGGGGAAATATAAAGAAAGCAAATATTGTCCTACAGACTCGGAGGGCAAACCATTAACAATTATGAATTACAACTAGAAAACGTGTAGAAAGTTATAAATAAATAGAGGTTGAGAGTAATTGTCACCAGCTTTAAGCAAAAGGGAATATGAAGAAGAGATATAAAGGATGAAGAAGAATTTTCTTAACTTAAAAAATCAAATATCAAAATACAATCTGCACTAAAGGTAGTACATATCAAAATTAACTGGGTTGTAAATTGAATCAGGATGTGAAGAGACCAACAAACCATGAAAGATAGTAAAAGAAGAAAGATCAGAGAAAATCTATAGAAGCAACCACAAAGCAACAATAAACATATATCTATCAATAATTACTTTCAATGTAAATGGACAAAATGCTCCAATCAAAGGATATAGGGTGACAGAGTGGATAAAAAAAAAGACAAGACTAATCTATATGCTGCCTACAAGAGATTCATTTCTCATCAAGAGATTCATAGACCTTAAAACAAACACTGTAACAATAGACAAAGCGCATTATATAATAATAAAGGGTATAATCCAATAAGAAGATATAACTATTGTAAATATGCAACTAACATGGGAGCACCCAAATACATAAAACAGTTAATAGCAAACATAGAGGAATTGATTGATAGTAATGAAATAATAGTAGGGAACTTAAACACCTTATTTATCAATGCACAGATCATCCAAACAGAAAATCAAAAAGAAAATAGTGGCTTCAAATTATACAATAGGTCATATGCATTAAGAGATATATTCAGAACATTTCATCCAAAAACAGCAGAATACACATTCTTTTCAAGCACGCATGGAACATTATCCAGAATATATGACATATTAGGCCACAGAGCAAGTCATACCATGCATATTTTCTGACCACAATGTTATGAAACTAGAAATAAGCCACAAGTAAAAAATATGGATAAAGCACATAACATGGAGGTTGAATAACATGCTACTAAGCAATGAATGGGTCAACTAAGAAATCAAAGAGGAAATAAAAAATATTGGAAACAAATTAAAATGAAAGTGTTTCAAAATATTTGGGATGGAGCAAAAGTTAGTCTAAGAGGGAAGTTTATAGCAACATAGGTCTATCTAAAGAAGCAAGAAAAATCTCAAATAAGCAACCTAACATTACACCTAAGGGATCTAGAAGAGGGAGAACAAACAAAATCCTAAACCAACAAATGGAGGGAAATAATAAAGACGAGAGCAGAAGTATATGATAGAGGGGGGAAAAATAGAAAAGATCGATAAAACCAGGAGCTGGTTTTTTGAAAATATCAACAAAAGTGAAAATCTTCAAGCCATGCTCATAAAGAAGAAGGAGGAGAAGGAATAAAGGAATAAAAGAAGGAGAAAGAGGAGAAAGCGGAGAAAGAGTAGGAGAAAAAGGAGAAGGAGGAGGAGGGGAGGAAGGGAGAGAAAGAGAGAGAGAGAGAGAGAGAGAACCAAATAAAACTGCAAATGAAAGAGGAGAGAAACAACCAACACTACAGACATATAAGCAATTATAAGAGAATATTATGAAAACCTATGCCAACAAGTTGCACAATTTTAGAAGGAATGGATAAATTCCTAGCAACATACTGACTATCAAAACGGATACAGGAAGAAATGGAAAAATTGAACAAACCAATTATCAATAAAGAAATTAAATAAGTAATCATAAAATTACCAACAAACAAAAGTCCAGGACCAGATGGTTTCACAGACAAATTCTACCAAACTTTTCAAGAAGGGTTAATACCTTTTCTTCTCAAACTATTCTAAAAAATAGAAGAGGAAGGAAAACATCCAAATTCATTCTATGAGGCAAGTATTACCTTGAAACCAAAACTAGATAAAGACACTTCAAAAAAGAAAACTCCCTCATGAATATCAGATAAAAATCCTCAACAACATATTAGTAAACTGAATCCTGTAATACACTTAAGAAAACATATACAAAGTTCAACTGGGATTTATTCCTGGGATGCAAGTGTGGTTCAATCTGCAAAATAATAAACATGATACATGACATCAATAAAAGAAAGGATAAAAACCATATGATCATTTCAATAGATGCAGAAAAAGCATTTGACAAAGCACAACATCCATTTATGAGGTCTAGAGGGAACATACCTCAACATAATAAAGGCCATGCATGAAAAATCCACAGCCAACATCATACTTAATGAGGAAAAACTGATTGCCTTTCTCCAAGGTCATGAATAAAACAAGAATGTCCACTCTAACAACTTTTATTCAAGATAGTATGGAAAGTCCTGGCCACAGCAATTAGACAACATAAAAAAAAAGGTATCCATATTGGTAAGGAAGAAGTAAAACACTCACTATTTGAAGATGACATAATACTGTATGTAGAAAACCCTCAAGACTCCAGCCAAAAAAACTACTAGAACAGATAAATGAATTCAATAAAATTGTAGGATACAAAATCAATGTACAGAAATATCTTGCATCTCTATACACTAATAATTAAAAAATCAGAAAAAAAATGAAGAAAATAATCCCATTTACAACTGCACCCAAAACAATAAAATACCTAGGAATAAACGTAACTAAAGAGGCAAGAGACCTGTATTCCGAAAACTCTAAACCACTGATGAAACAAATTCAAGACAATGCAAAGAAATGGGAAGTCATTTCATACTCATGGGTTAAAAGAACAAATATAGTAAGGCACCTAAGTGGCTCAGTTGGTTAAATGTCCACTTCAGCTCAGGTCATGATCTCATAGTTTGTGAATTTGAGGCCCACATCAGGGTCTGTGCTAACAGCTCAGAACCTGGAGCTACTTGAATTCTATGTCTCCCTCTCTTTCTGCCCTCCACTGCTCTCATTCTATATATATCAAAAATAAATAAGTAAGCATTAAAAAATTTTAAAAAGAACAAATATTATTAAAATGTCTATACTACCCAAAGCAATATACAGATTGAATGTAATCACTATCGAAATACTGACAGTATTTTTGACAGAACTATAGTAAACAATCCCAAAATTTTTATGTAACCATTAAAGATCTTGAATAGCCATAGATCATAATACTTTTTCTTTCCTGAAGAAGAAAAACAAAACTAGAGGTATCACAATTCTAGATTTCAAGTTATTCTACAAAATGGTAGTAGTTAAAAGAGTATTGCTGTGCCTAAAAATAAATACAAATATAATAGAATAGAACCAAAAACCCATAAATAAACCCACAATTATATGGTCAACAATCTTTGATAAAAGAGGAATGAATATCCAGTGTAAAGAAAGACAGTCTCTTCAACAATTGGTTCTGAAAAAACTGGACAGCCACATGCAAAAGAATAAAACTGGACCACTTTCTTTCACTATACACAAAAATAAAGTGAAAATGGATTCAAGACCTAAATGTAAGGCCTAAATCCATAAAAATCCTTGAAGAGGGCATAGACAGTAGCACATCAACTATAGCGACATTTTTCTAGATATGTCTCCAGGGCAAAAGAAATATAAGCAAAAATAAACTGTTGGGACTTCATAAAAATAAAAAGCACAGTGAAGCAAATACTCAATAAAACCAAAAGGCAACTTAAATGGGAGAAGATATTTGCAAATGATGTATCCAATAAAGGGTTAGTATTCAAAATCTGTAAAGAACTTATCAAACTCAATACACAAAAAATGAATAATCCAATTAAAAAATGGGCAGAAGATAAGAACAGACATTTCCTTAAAGATATCCAGATGGCCAACAGACACATAAAAAGATGCTCAATATCTTTCAACATCAGGGAAATGCAACTCAAAACCACCATGAGATGTTACCTCATGACTGTCAGAATGACTAAAATAAAAAAACACAAGAAACAAATGTCATTGAGGATGTGGAGAGAAAGGAACCCTTTTGCACACTGGTGGAAATGGAAACTAGTGCAGCCAGTGTGGAGAAAAGTATGGAGGTTCATCCAAAAACTAAAGAGATTCAATCCAGTAATGCACTACTAAGTATTTAACCAAAAAATACAAAAACACTAATTCAAAAGGATACATGCCCTTCTCTGTTCATTTCAGCATTATTTACAATAGCCAAATTATGGAAGTAAGCCAAGTATCCATAAAGAGATAAATATATAAGAAAGTGGTAGGTAGGTAGGTAGGTATACCGACATAGATATAGACAAAGATAGACATAGACAGATATAGACAGACAGATAGATAGATATGTAGATGATATATAGATATTATTCAGCCACAAAAAAAAGAATGAAATCCTGCCATTTCAACAACATGGATGGAGTTAGAGTGTATAATGATAAGCAAAATAAGTCAGAGAAGGATAAATGCCATATAATTCACTGTTACATGGATTTTAAGAAACAAAATAAATGAGTAAACGGCAAAAAAGAGAGATAGAGACAAAACCAAGAAATAGTCTCTTAACAATAGTGAGCAAACGGATAGTTACTGGAGGAGGGGCGGGGGGACAGATGGGTGAAACATGGTATGCTTGTCATGATGAAAGAATAAAATACTAAAAAATAATGGTATAACTGGAGAACTCATATGTGTTAGGTACCCTATATTTATTATCATTTTTAATCTTTGCAATTGCCCATTACATAGTAATCACTCTAATATTGTGCAAGAAATAGCTGAGTCTCAGTGAGGTTAAATATATTAGACAGTATATGCAGAGACTTTCTTTAATGCATACAATACCCATTCTGATGTAAATATTTTCCCTACTCTTCACAAAGAGGTGGTAAACTGAGCCATACTCAGAGTTTATGATATTTAATTATGTATATTATGCCAAGGCCAGAATTTAAATTGAAGTGTACCTAATTCTAAAAATATTACCCTTTTCAATTAACTATTCAGAAGTGAGTAAGATATCTTGGGAAGTTTGGGCAAGCATGGACAGCCAAAAAGACTGCAGTTAACATTGCCATATGCCAAAGAATGAGATTACAGACTGAGTTAGGAGTTTCAGAATATTTTTATATTTATAGATATAGGAACCAAACATCATCCCTGAGTCCTTAAAGTTCAAGTCACTTTTGTAATCTCAGATTTATTATCTCCTCAATAAATATGAGAAATCGATGTGCAAAGTATTATTTTTTTGTTCTTAAGATTCTTCTCAGATTATAAAGTAACTGTAGGTATGACCTTATTAGTGTATTTCAGTGAACTAATAACAACTTTAATTCTGAAAGTGGTTCGGATATGCCAGAAGTTCTTTAAATATTTAAAAGGTAACAGAAATAGTAGATAGAAGCATAGTGTAGCATATTAGAAAAAAAAAACCAAAAAAACTAAAAACACTGGACTTGGTTTCAAAAACTGAGTCTTAGTCTCAAGGCTTTCAAGCTGCAGAAATATACCTGAACCTTTCTGGCTGTCAGTTTCTTTATTTATGAAGTGGAGAAATAAAATACACCTCACATCATTGGTGTCACCTAAATTAAGAATGAAATACGGAGGCATCCAACTGTTTGTCTCTTTCAATTGGTTGTTCTGGGAATATCTAGTCTGAGCCAGAATGTGATATAATTAACTAACTTCATTCACTATTCATTTATTCTGGTCAATTTGTGTTCATCATATCTCTCTCATCATAAAGAGGACCCTCCAGAACGCACAATAAGCTTGGCTAAACAGTTTATCGGTAAATTTTCCCCAAGTTTAAAAAAGTGTTCTTCATTAAGGTCTACTTAACACTGAGCTCAATTCTATTAGGGATGTTACAGAATATATATTCCTAGGAATCAAGGGGTGAAAACTTCTTCAGGATTTCTGCCAGAGTTTCATATTTGCTACTGAAAAACAATGTTAAAGATGATCCAGACAATGTACTCATGTTAAAGAAAGACTATCGGATCTAGAAAAGTGAAGTCACTTGCCTAATCTCATGTACTTATTGGTAGATCATGAAATTAAACCATTATCTCCTTTCTCTTAATCTAGGATCCATATGTTTACCTATGACGCTAGAGTTGAATTTAATCAGTAAGAAATGGGAAACCGTGATGCAACTTGTTTGAAAGTCCTGGTCCTCTGAGCTCTAAGCTAAGTCCTCTTAGCTTTCATAAACTGTCTTTACAGTTTCTGACTTTACTGCAAAAAATATAAACTTCTTAAATATCCTCCCAAATGTCTCTGAGAGCCCCAAACTCACTTTATAGGCTTACCCTTATCCTAAATTGTATCCTAATTTAGCAATCCTTTGGGTATTTAAGAAATTGTGCCATGTCAATACAATTGAATTTATATTTTGGATATCAGTTCTCTGAATTCTGTAAACAAAAATGGTTTATATGTTAGCATGTGAAGTGTGGCTGAAAGGAAGGGCAAATTGTTTTGTACCTCAAAATGTCCAAATATGAATAGTCTGAAACAAATGAACTGCAAATCTCAATACAAGGTGTTTTCTGCTTTGGGATTTTAAACTTTGAGCCAGTGGACACATTAAGAATGCAGGTATTTTTGGCAGAGTTGATCTAAAACCCTGTAATTTCTGATTTCAGTTCAATGCTTTTATAATGATGACATTCTTTATCCATGAATCTCTCCAAGTGATGATGGAAGTTCATAAAAAAATGGAGGATTTTTTCTAAAAACCTGTAAGTGGTGGCTTATGGCTAAAAGGAAAGCCAGATGGTGTCTATATATCTTGCTCAGCAACTGTAAATGTATAATCATAACATTGGTCATGATTTATTGAGAGTCTAAAATACAGCTTACCCACCTGACATGTTGGCTGTGAAGCCACATGGCCCTAAACTCTCTTCCTGACTCTGTCACTTACTCGCTGTTCACATCTGGATGAGTCATTTTATCATTCTGCATCTTGGTTTATTTATCTTTAAAAAGGGAATAACAGGGGCGCCTGTGTGGCTCAGTCAGTTAAGCTTCCAACTTTGGCTCAGGTCATAATCTCCTGGTTCACGAGTTGGAGTCCTGCAGCAGGCTCTGTGCTGAGAGGTCAGAGCCTGGAGCCTGCTTTGAGGATTCTGTGTCTCCCTCTCTCTCTGCCTCTCCTGTGTTCATATTCTGCCTCTCTCTCAAAAATAAATAAAATATTTTTTTAAAAGGGAATAACATTAGGGGTGCCTGGCATGTGACTCTATCTTGCAGTTGTGAGTTTGAGTCCCATGTTCGATATAAGATTATTTTTAAAACATTCTTAAAACAAACCCAAAACCTACCTGTTAAAAAAAGTGAATAACATCAAATTCAAGTAAGGATATTGTGAAGATTAAATTGAGTCATGTATGTAAGAAATATTGCCCAGGCCCTGATAAATTATAAGAGCATAATGAATGTCACATATTATTTTCTTTATTATAATTTATTCATTTATGAAATCTGGCCTGAAAATCATCACCTTTACCCGCTTAGAAACATTCATTTATTAGCCCTACTCTGCATGACTAATGAGTGGCAGAATCATAATTTGAAACCAGGGATCTCATTTTACAAGCCACACTTTAGAGACTATAGCCCACAGTTTCTAATACGTGATAATGTCTCCCTACTTTATGATTAAATGTCTTAAATGATTGTGTTAAAATGATTTCTAATTTCTGCTGTACCCTTCAATTCGGTTTATAGAGAAATTCAGTTGTATTGTGGGAACTTTAGTATTAAAAAAAAACTTTGTGTTTTTGTCTATTGATAGTTTATTGACAAAAAAAGCAATATACCACAATATGTAAATATCTTCTTAAAAGTATAAGCATCAATTTGGGAAGACAGTTAACTCTGGATTGAGTCTGTTTTTATAATTCAGGCACCATTTATCTGTCAAATGAAGTAGATAATTTGTTGTGCTCCATTTTGATTTTGTAGGGTTTCTCTGTTGAGAATGTGCTTCTGTATCACTTCCCATGCCCCAAATATCACAATGACTTTCATTGAACAGCATCTCAAATTTATTATGTATAAAAAATTTGAATGAAAAGAGACATTATTTACCCTCATTCAGGTGATAAAGAATGGCAGCTAAATAAAGTATTTCAATAAATGCATCATCTCTTAGGGCAGTAAAATGCACATGGTAAATGAAATAACAGAAAATTCCCAATGCTAGTTTTAGGTGGAAAGTTTGTAAGAGACAGGGAGCTACCAAGAAAAGGTCCTAAAAAGAGGTATTAAGTTTTAAAAAGTAGAAAGAAAGAGAGGAAAACACTAAAGATCCTCACTTACGTATTGCCTGTTACCACAGGAATGCTTAAACATCTGGAATGATTTTAAAGCACTGAGTGCCAAACAGTTCCAGATATTGAAAATAGCTGCAGCTTATTTAATACCAGCACAATAACAGTTTACTAATATTGTTCATACATATTTCAGCAGCTAAATCATTTTGCTCAATTTTCTTAACTTGATATTTATTGGTATAAGGCAGCTTGCTTAGCATATGGTGGTAGGTGCTATAAATTTGTAAAATACATTACACAACAACAGCTTAAAAAATCAATAAAATTATTGTATGTGCTGACTCATCATGTCCTTGTTTAGATTAGTGATGCACATTTTTACATCTATTAGAGGAATATTGGGGAACTTAAAATCATTAGAACAAAGAGACAGTGTAACAAATAGCAGTATAAAGTCAACAGCAATAACTGGATGAGTGAACTCTATGGGTCACACTTTAGTCATATTTCTAACATATATCACATGACTGAAGTATATAATAATAATTGTAAAAATGCTTTAACATTTTAGACCTCTTGAATTTTAATGCATTTTCACAAATTAATCTTCTTTAAACTCACCACTATCATGTGAGACATAAAACATATAAAATATGTCTGCTTTTCTGTTGGTATAACAATGTGCACCTGCAAGTATCAAGCCATTTAAGATAACATGTTGAACCCTATTATTCTTTCTATGGCTTGAAACCCAATTATCAGCAGGGACAGAAAAGGGTGGCAGCATCCCCAGAAATCACTTTACTTTGACATGCCTTAGGAACAGTTCTATAAAAAACCGGCGGGAAACCCATCCATACAAGAATTTATTGAGTACCCACTACAGGACAAAACACAGGCTAGTTGTTAGAAATACAACGATAAAAAATACAAGGGTGATCCCTCAAGGAATATACATATCATTTGAGGGAGAGTAGTGAAAATGATAAGAAAATACTTAGTGTTTTGATAGCAGATAGAAAACGACTATGAAAAGGATTTCAATCCCTGTTGAGCTTAGATTTTGTTCTACAGACAAAATAAAGCTATTTGAAAGATTTTTTTCAGGAAAGTGACAAAAACATATTTGTTTCTAGAAAGATCATCCAGGTCCACAAGAAGAATGGAATAGTGGGAAGAGACAGCAGATAGGTTAGTAAAGAGGATTTTGTGACAGGGGAGAGCACCAGTAGCATAGAAATAGGATGGAGACAAATAGATATATTTTCAAGTGATTAAGGAGAGAGCGTCAACAGGACTTCCATATTTGATGTTGTGGATGACTAAGAGGAAGTAGGGACAGTCATGTGACCCTCTCCGCTTGTGGAAATGAATGAATGGTAGTTATCATTTCTTTTTTTTCATGTTTATTCATTTATTTTTTGGGGGGGGTTTGGATATGAGCAGGCTATTTTATTCCCCCATAATATTTTATTGTCAAATTGTTTTCCATACAACACCCAGTGCTCTTCTCCATAAGTGCCCTCCACCATCACCACCACCTCTCTTCCCCCGCCTTCCCCTTCAACTCTCAGTTCATTTTCAACATTCAATAGTCTCTCAAGTTTTGCATCCCTCTCTCTCCCCATCTCTCTCTCCCTCCTCCGCTCCCCCTGGTTCTCCATTAGGTCTCTCTTGTTTTCCTGCTAGACCTATGAGTGCAAACATATGGTTTCTGTCCTTCTCTGCCTGGCTTACTTCGCTCAGTATGACACCCTCAAGGTCCATCCACTTTCCTACAAATGGCCATATGTCATTCCCTCTCATTGCCATGTAGTACTCCATCGTGTATATATACCACATCTTCTTGATCCATTCGTCAGGTGATGGACATTTAGGCTCTTTCCATGTTTTGGCTATTGTTGAAAGTGCTGTTATGAACATTGGGGTACATGTGCTCCTATGCATCAGCACTTCTGTATCCCTTGGGTAAATCCCTAGCAGTGCTATTGCTGGGTCATA
>NC_043710.1:62745609-62799892 GCF_006229205.1 Suricata suricatta
CATTTATTTTGAGAGAGAGAGAAAGTGCAAGCGAAGGAAGGGCAGAGAGAGAGGGAGAGAGAGAAACCCAAGCAGGCTCTACACTTAGCATGCAGCCCCATACAGTGCTGGATCCCAGGAACCATGAGATCATGACCTGAGCCAAAACCAAGAGTC
Source organism: Suricata suricatta (assembly GCF_006229205.1). Classification (NCBI taxonomy): domain Eukaryota; kingdom Metazoa; phylum Chordata; class Mammalia; order Carnivora; family Herpestidae; genus Suricata; species Suricata suricatta. The sequence continues at coordinate 62,745,766 of NC_043710.1, forward strand.
TAACACTTAACTGAATGAGTCAATCAAGCACCCCTGGTAATATTATTTTTTAAGAAAAAAGGAGTAATTTAAATTTCTTTGTCAGTTAATTTAAAAGTGCTTTTACATATAGAATTGGCTAAACCCATTATATTACTGATACTTTTTTTTCTCCTCCACTTTGAGATCAGGGGCATTTTATGAATTTTAGTCGCCCTACCTTAGTAAAGGTGGATGAGATGAATGAAAGAATGAGTGGGTGAGTGAATGAGTGAGTAAGTGAGTGAGTGAAAAAGTGGGTAAATTGCTAGAAATATATCATTTGACATATACATCATCACTGAAGGGATGGAAAAGTAGAAGTTTTTAAGATCCATTTTATAGATGAGAGGTCTAACATAAGATTTTTTGCTTGCCTGCTAGGTAACTGTGACCAAGTAGGTTATGGCACTTGGTCAATATTATCTAGCAGGTAAGTGGAAAAACAGAGACTGGTAGACAATTACTTTAGTTCACACTGAAGTCTCTTTCCACTGCATAAGCCTACTTCCTGCTCATTACCTGTTTTCCCATTGTCCCAATCATAATAAGGAAGTCCACATGAGTTACATTTTCTCCATTTCCAAATTAACTAAGGAAATGTGCACAGACTTTCCCCTTAATAAATCACTAGATATCATGGGGTAGCTCATAATCTACAAAATTACCATAATTAATGAGGGCATGTTGTTGGTGAGTGGATCCATCAAGCTGTTCCTAAGTTTTCACAGTAGGTAAAAGATCATATGTAAAGAGTGATTATCAGCAACCTACGGTCAGTTTGAGAGAACACTCACACACACACACACACACACACACACACTACAAAGGGCAAAAAATATTCTCCTTCAATGTGAGAAAGCACTTTGTATGAGTGTGATTGGAGGAGAGAATTTCTCTCACAGAATCAAACCCAGGAGGCAAATTCAGAGTCATAGGAACTTCGTATAGAGTTCCTAAAATCTCTGTAAATAGTTTTTACATGCTATTAGGAAAAACTAACAAAAGAAAAACAAGACTATCTAATGTAAAGTGACATAATAAAAATGAATACAATAGTTTCTAAACATTCTAAAACTGATTCATTGCTAATAGTTTCACCCTCTTGCACACCTTAGCTTCTCAGGAGTCTCAGCAACATTGTTTAGTTTGAAAAGTTATTAGACATAAATAAGGCTTTGAATATTTAGGAACTCACAGAATAATACATGAGATGGAGGTAAAATAACATGATTGAAATGCAATATGATCATGCGGAAATTGAGGTGTCCTGATTGGAGCGATACAAAAAGTCAGAAAGGAGAAGTCAGAAAGGTGAAATTGTGAATACTAGTCAAGCCATTATACATTTTTGTTGTCTAAAGAAATCATAAACATTTTTGAATCATACTGTCTGTATCTATAAAAGACGATAGTAATATATTTTGTTGACATGTTATTAAAGAAAGAGTTATTTACTGTTTTAAATCATTTAAGACTGTTTCAGATTGTAGATGAAGTCTTAGCAAATTTAGGGGGTGGGACACATCACAATTTTTCAGGCTGCCACACGGAGAGAGCATTCTGGATAAGGTATGTATAAATTGGTGACAGTTAAAATAACATGGTGTCATGTAATACAGCAGATGGTATGTCAATATTTACCCTCGGCTTTATCCTAGCTCCTTCTTTCCTGTTCTAGGAAACTGGACTAAAAGGCTTAGAAGGGGAACTAGAATATCTGCCTTCTCTCTGCGTTTTACTTTATACCCAACCACTCATGTCATTCATGCAGTCCAAAGTGAAGGGCATCAGGCAAATAAAGGAAAACATCACAGATGAAATTTTCCTCCTCTCTGAGCCTCCGTTTACTCATTTTAAAAGTCTACATAAGGTTTAAAATGTTCTTGGGATACAAATTCTCATTAAAAAGTCTTTGTCAGTGGTCAATTCATTCCCCCTCCTTTCTAATCAGCCACCATTTTGTAAAAAAATAATCAAAGCCAGGCATCAGGGACATTTGCAAAAACTAGCTCTTTATAGGTTTTGTGAATTTTCTAGATTAGTGAAGTTCCAAATAAGAACAGAAAAAAGTGAGTAGAAATACCAGTCTCTGTGACTTAGGTAGATATCTTCTGAACTAGCTATAGATATAGATATGTAGATGCAAATATAGGTATAGATATAGATAGATAAATACAAGTTTATAACTCTAATTGTCAGTCACATGGGATAAAAGCAAACAAAGCTTAGAAAATGATGTAGAAAAAATATAATAAATGAAAGAAAGCATACAGATAAGTAAGAATAATCATGGCCTCGGTCATTAGATGATATACATATGTATATTTGCTAATTTATGCATTAATTCTACATAAATAATATAGAGTTTATAATATCCCAGGAACAGTGTATGTGAAACATAATTAATTCACACAAGAAAAAGTGTATGAATTTGATAGAATCATATGTTCTTAACAAGAAAGACATGTAAATAATAGTATTAAATGTTCAGCCAAAATGATTTCTTCATGTATCTGATTGTTTATGCAAAAATAAATACAGAAAGGATGAATCAGAAACTAATGAAATTGACTACTTTAGGATGCATATTAGGAATAGGATAAGAAGGGTGAGGACTGTATAAATAACTGAATCTAACTGAAATGAATAACCACACTGTGTCTGAGATAAATAACTACGTTATAGGAAGTAAAAAAAAAAAAAAAGGAAAAAAGAAAAGAAAGAAAAGTGATTATTTTTTTGGACCCAGTATTTTGACATTATATCCTCAGACTGAAGACAAAAAAGCTGCAAGTAAGCATTAAGCTCTTGTTAATAAAGTTGTTTTACTCAATGGTATGTGTAAGCAATACTGAAACTACCTTAGGTATATTCAGGACTCAGGAAATAATATTTATCTTGTAGGTTTCTCACCACCAGGGAAAAGAATTAGACTATGGAAGAGAGAACAGTAGAATGAATCATGTGATGTTGAACTGGAACTGGAGATACCAGAATGCACATATATTATTTTTTACTGAGGTAAAGTTGACATACAGTATCATGTCAGTTCCAGGTATACAACATAGTAATTTAGCAATTATATACATTACAAAATCCTCACTATGATAAGTGTAGTAAAAATCTGCCATTATACAAAGTTATTACATTCTTATTGACTATATTCCCACGCTTAATTTTCACCCTTGTGATTTATTTATAACTGAAGTTATTTTTAAAATATAGACATATAAGTATATATATATAGACAGATGCATAGAAACGTGTTTGTGTGTATGTATACTTACACTTTCTATCTCTGTTTGTTGAGAGAAACTGTGAACAGGCACAATATAATAACAATGAACTGCCAAGGCACAAAAGCATCACTCCTAATCTAAAATCTCTACTAAAAAAGTAATTATTTTTGCCACTCTGACGGGTCATTTGTAGCCAAGTGGATGGGCCTCGAGGGTGTCATGCTAAGCGAAATAAGTCAGGCAGAGAAGGACATATACTGTATGTTTGCATTCATAGGCCTAACAGGAGAAACCTAACAGAGGACCATAGTAAGGGGAAGGGGGAAAGAGAGTTGGGGAGAGCGAGGGACACAAATCATGAGAGACAACTGAATACTGAAAACAAACCAAGGGCTGTAGGGGGAGGGGACAAAGGGGGTGATGGTCATGGGGGGGGGACACTTATGGGGAGAAGCACTGGGTGTTATATGGAAACCAATTTGACAATAAATTATTATAAATTTTAAATTTAGAAACACAAACAAGAATTTTAGAGAGATAGCTAATTCCAGAACTGAGGTTGAAAGAGTAGGAGTTTGGAACATCTTGTGGGGAGAAAAATAAGGTCTTTAAAGAATTACAAAGATATCTAAAGAAACAGAAGCCAGTTTAAAGAAGTTCCCATTGGCCAAATCTGTGACAGGTTGACATCCCAAATAAGAGATTATAATTTATGGAATAAAATAAGAACAAAGGAGCAAGGATACCTGGGCCACTCAGTCAGTTTTAAGCGTCTGACTTTGCTCAGGTCATGATCTCACAGCGTGTAGGTTGGAGCTCCAATCAGGCTCTGTGCTCACAGCTCAGAGCCTGAAGCTGCTTCTATGTTGCCCTCTCTCTCTCCCCCTTCCCCACTCATGCCATGTCTCTCTCTGTCTCAAAACTAAATAAGTGTTAAAAAAATAAAAAAGCACATAAGAGGGAATAAGAATGGAAACAAATGAATAAATTAATTAATTAAAAAGAAAAGAAAACTCTTTCTTTTGTATTAGAATACCAACAGCTAATTGAGGAAAGAATGATGGAGTTAGAAAATGACCAATTAGCAAACACCATAGTAATAACGGATTACACTGCAAATCAGCTGAATGTTAACACCAGTGAATTAGCATTAGAGCAGTAACAGGAAAGTGAGAGTCTCAAAGGGTCACCTCATAAAGTTTCCATTACTTTCAAAGAGAAAAAATATTAAATTACAATGGAGAAATATGACAGACACCTCATTAAGTGATCAATGTTCATTTCAATAGAAATCACACAAATCAATACAATGTTTCTGGTATTATAATGCACTGGAAAGAAAAATACTTATATGGTATACCTGATGGAAAATGTAAAATCAACACTTAATCATTGGAAACATCAAGCAAACCCAAATTGAGTGCTGTTCTACAAAATAAGTGCCATGAACTCTTCAAAGTATCAAGGCCATTAGAGACAAAAAGAACAATTCTAGATTGAAGGAGACTAAAGATATATGACAAGTAATTGCATGTTGACCTCAAATTAGATCTTTTTTAAAAAAAATTATTAATATTTATTTATTTTTTGAGAGACCAAAGACACAGAGCGTGAGCATGGGATGGGTAGAGAGAGGAATGGAGAGACATAGGATCTGGCCCCAGGCTCTGAGCTGTCAGCACAGAGCCCAATGAGGGGCTCAAACTTACTCACTAATGGCAAGATTATGATCTGAGCCAAAGTCAGACGCTTAACCAACTGAGCCACCCAGGTGTCCCTAAGATGAGATCTTAAACAGGTGCAAAAATGTACACACATACACACACATTCATGTACAGACACGTATAAAGGACAATAATGGAGTAAGATCTATGGCACTGCTTTTATTTTTTTATTAGATGATTGTACTATGATTGTACTATATAAGATAATATTCTTGTTTCTAAGAAACACATTCTGAAGAATACGGGGAAAGTGGCATCATATATAAGTTGCTCTCGAAACCTTCAGAAAAATATTTTGTGGGAATAGATCTCATACATATGTATGAGTATAAACATGTATGTATATATATATAGTGAGAAAATATGATAAAGCAAATGTTGTAAAATGTTAATTGCAGAATATGTGTATGTTTGTTCCTTTATACAACACTTTCAAATTTTCTCTGTCTTAAAATAGTCTAAAATTAAAAGTTACATATCATGAAAAGATGCTCAATATCCTTAATCTTTCACACAGTAACTTCACACCTTCTTTCTAGGTATGTCTCCTGAAGCAAGAGAAACAAAAGCAAAAATAAAGTATTGGGACTTCATAAAAATAAAAGGCTTCACAATGCAAGGGAAACATTCAACAAAACTAAAAGGCAACCAATGGAATGGGAGAAGGTTATTTCCAAATGATATATCTGATAAAGGGTTAGTATTAAAATACATAAAGAACTTACAGAACTCAATAGCCTCAAAATGAATAATCTAATTAGAAATTGGGGAGAAGACATGAATAGACATTTCTCCAAAGAAGAAATCCAGATGGCTAACAGATACATGAAAAGAAGCTCAACATCACTCATCATGAGAGAAATGCAAATCAAAATTACAATGAGATATCACCTCACACCTGTCAGAATGGCTAAAATCAACAACACATGAAACAACAAGTGTTGGCAAGGATGTGGAGAATAAAGAACCCTCTTACACTGTTGGTGGGAATGCAAACTGATGCACCATTGTGGAAGAGTATGAAGGTTTTTCAAGAAATTGAAAACAGAACTGGCCTATGATTCAACAATTGCACTAATAGGTATTTATCCAAAGGATATAAAAATACTAATTCAAAGGGATAGATGCACTATGATGTTTATAGCAGCATTATCTACAATAGCCAAAGTATGAAAACAGTGCAAGTATCCATCAACTGATGAATGGATAAAGAAGAGGTGGTGTCTGTGTGTGTGTATGTATGTGTATATATACAAATGTATGTATATAGAAACACGATGACATATTACTTATCCATTAAAAAAGAATGACATCTTGCCATTTGCAATGACATGGATTAAGCTACAGAGCATTATACTAAGTGAAATAAGTCAGAGAAAGACAATTACCATATGATTTCATTCATATGTGGAACTTAAGAAACAAAACAAATGAACAAAGGGGGAAAAAAAGAGAGAGAGTCAAAGCAAGAAACAAAGTCTGAACTATAGAGAACAAACTGATAATTATCCGAGGTGAGGTGGGTAGGGTGATGGGTTAAACAGGTGATGAGGATTAAGAAATGTACTTTTTGTGATGAGCACTGTGTGTTATATGGAAGTGTTCAATCACTGTATTGTACATGTTAAACTAATATTACACTGTATTTTAACTAACTGGAATTTACATAAAATCTAAAAAAAAAAAAAGCTTCTGCACAGCCAAAGAAATAATTAACAAGGAAGGACAGCCTCCACAATGGAAGAAAAATTTTCCAAAATACCTATCAGTTAAGGGTTTAATATCCAATTGAATTGTTTCCAAACCTTGGCTTTTGTGAGTTGTGCTGCAACAGACACTAGAGTGTTTCATTTCCTTTGGATATGTACCCAGGAGTGGAAGTGCTGAGTCGCATGGAAGTTCTATTTGTAATTTTTAAAATTTTAATCTTAATATACAAAATATACAAAGTATCCATACAATGCAATAAACAAAACCCAAAATAATCTGATTAAAAATGGACAGAAAAACTAAATAGACATTTTCCCAAAAGAGACATTCAAATGGCCAACCTGTACATGAAAAGGTGCTCAATACCACTAATTCCTATCTCACACACTGATACCAATTCATACATATTAGACTGGCTATCATCAAGAAGACAAGGTAACAAATGTTGTCGAGGATGTGGAGAAAAAGAAACATTTGTACACGTTTTAAGGGAATGTAAATTGGCTCAACTATGGGAAATATTATGAAGTTCCTCAAAAAATTGAAAGTGGAGCTTTCATGTGATTTAGCAGTTTCATTACTGGGCACACACTCAGGGGAAGTGAAAATACCCCCATGTTTGTTTCAGCACTGTTCACAGTAGGCAAGGTATGTTAATAGTTTAAGTGCCAATCAATGGGTAGATGGATAACAAAATATGTTGCATACATACACAAGGCAGTATTACTCAGCCATGAGAAAGGAGGACCTCCTGCCAGGTGCATCAACATGGGTCGGCCTTGGTACATTATGCTAGGTAAAATAAATCAGACATAGATAGGAAATTACTATACAATCTTTTTTATCTGTGGAATCTAAAAAAAGTCAAACTCATAAGAACAGAGAGTAAAATTGGTGGTCACCAGGCAATAGGGAATGAAGATTCTACAGATATTGCTTAAGGGTACAAACTTACAATGAGTAGGAAATAAGTCCTAGAGTCCTAATGCACAGAATATTGAATACAGACAAAAATTATGTATTAAAATCATCAAATTTTCTAAGAGACTAGAATTTAATTATCCTAACCATAAAACAAAAAATAATCTGCAACGTGGTACTACTGCTAATTATTACTACAATGTATAAATATATCAAATTAACATGCTGTATATGTTAAATTTATACAATGTTATATATCAAACATATTTCAGTAAGAAAAGAGAATTGATGGGGGAAAAATAAATAAAAAGAAAATGACAGTATCTAAAGACGGTGAGCATCCAGAACCGTAGTACATGGCTGGTAGGAATACAGAATGGTACCACCACTTGGGAAGATAATTTGGCAGTTTCTTGTAAAACTAAACAGACAGTTACCATATGTCCCAGCAATTCCACTCCTACATATTTTCCCAAGTGAAATGAAAACTGTTCACACAAAAATCTGTATGTGAATGTTAAAATTTCTTTATTTTAAATCACCAAACTAGAAACATCTCAAATGTAAGTGAACTGGGGAACAAATAGCAAACTGTGGTGTAAACCTATAATGGAATACTACTTGTTAATAGAAAAATAGTGAGTTATTAATACATGCAACAAAATGGATAAATCTCAAATTATTATGCAAGAGAAGCTAGATCCAAAATCCAACAGTCTATGTGCTTTCATTTTTATTACACTTTTGCAAAGTCAATATTGTAGGAAAAGAAAATAGATCAATGATTGCCAAAGTCTGGGGTGAAGGAATAAGCTGACGGCAAAGGGGCATCCAGGAGTTTGGGGGGTTGATGGATCTCTTCTAGATCTTGATTGTGGTGGTGATTACACAGATACATTTTTCAAAACTTAATGAATTTTACAATATAGATGATCATTGTTTCTGTACATAAGTTATACCTTACTAAAAAGATGAAGAAAAGAAAGCACTGATATTTTTTAACGTTTACTTGTTTTTGAGAGAGAACAAATGGGGGAGAGGAAGAGAGTGGGGACAGAGGATCTAAAGTCAGCTTTGTGCTCACAGGCTAACAGCCAGCAGTGAGCCCAGTGCAGGGCATGAACTCAGGAACTGGGAGATCATGACCCTAGCCAAAGCTGGACATTTAACCAACTAGGCCACACAGGTGCCCCAAGAAAGTACTGACATTTTTAAAGTGTAAATCACTAACTCAAATAATGCACAAGCTGGGTTGCTTTTCTGAGGATCCATTACTAATTTATGAACCTCTGAGACAAGGGATATTTCCATTTTCTACTAATATTTCCACTTTTTATTATTCATTCATTGCCTAAAATGTTGACGCCCCCCTCCAGTTCAGTGGGCTTTCTGGAGACACTGAAGCTGGGCAGCACCGCACACAAGACGCCGGGCATGACACATGTTGAGGTACCACGCTCCTGTGTGATCTGCAGTGCATGAAGCCTAAGGGAGCCAACTGAAGAGAGTGTATCGGCACACACACACAAAATGACTACTTAAGTAGATGATCCAAGCACAGTGTCATTCTTAATGAGTTAGACCAAGACAGAATAAGCTCAACTACAGAACAGTAAATCAGTGCTTGAGAGAGAGCTCTTGAACAAATGTCCTGGAACAGGAAGATAGGCTGCATTAGGTCTTTATGGAATTCTCCTGGTTTCTTTCTTTGCCTAGGAAAAAGCCATTTCTCGTATCTCTCCCTAAAATAAATAGGGTCTTTTTTTGTTCAAAGATAGAGGAAAGGTTTCCATGTTTGTTTCGCCAGCTTTTACTTTCCCTGGTGGATCACGTAGTAGAGCTGCCAAAGAAATCATGTTAAATTTAGCACTGAATTCCCATCAGAATTGCCAGAGAAAATCATGGAGATGCAAGCTGAGAAAGGATTCCCTGTGAGTTGATTAAGTTAAAGGTGGTGGGAAGAAAAGTGGTATAAAATAGGAGAGACAATAGGATTTTGAAGGTGATGACTTGAAGGCTATCCTGAAGGATAGTAAGCAGTATTCCTCCAGCAGCCCACATTTTCAGTAATGCCAGTAGTAGCTAGAGGATTTACAGTGGTGATGAACCATCTGAGGATAATGGCAATGCTCCCATATGTGGGATGGAATTACAAATCCAGCCATCAACTCAAGAGGAAATGACAAAAAAAAGTCTGAGAAATTTGGAGGTAAGTATAGACAGGAAGAGGTGAGGTGTGAAACACTGACTTAGGATTTGGCCTTGTGGATTTGAAATGTGTGAAAGCTCTTCCTCTGGGTTCTGTGGCCTCAAGTACTGCCAAGCAAGGAGGCATAATACAGAATTGACATCTGACAAATTTCTGGCCTTATCTTCTGATCTAGCATTCAGTTGTTTGATGTTCTATCAAGTGCTGATCTTTCCTAATATGTTGAGTTAATTTGTTTTACACCATACTGCCTTCACATTAAACGGGACAATATAAGGGGTCAATCACACTGCCAGAAAAAAGATTGCAGAGCAAGGCAACATTCTGAAATTTAGCAATTCTGATATGACATTTATTCATTGATTCTTTTCACCAGTAAAGCAGTTAATAAGTGTTACCACTATGCCATTAATGGTTATGAAAGGATGTTCTGAACTTTTGTTAACTATGAGATAGAAATTTAGTATAGAGGTTTATTAAAATATCTAATTATTAAAAATGTTTAGGGGTGCCTGAGTGGTTCAGTGGGTTAAGAATCAGACTCTTGGCATTGACTCAGGTCATGATCTCATGGTTTCTGGAACCAAGCCCCATCCCAGGCTCTGCACTAACAGCATGGAGCCTACTTGGGAATCTCTCTTTTCTTCTGTTTCTGCCCCTCCCCATGTGTACATGCATGTGTGCACATTCTTGCTCTCAAAATAAATAAACTTTAAAAACAACAATAACATATCTGCTTTCTTTTTTAAAAAGTTTTTAGAAAACAGTAAAAATTATTTCCCTTTAAATGAGATATGTTCTCATTGCTTATATTGAAGCCTAGTGCACTAAAATGAACACTTGAATATTTCCAATTCTCAGTTTCCCTACTAGAATAAAAAGAGAAGGCAACTGACAGAAAGAGGGAGAAAGAAAGAGAAGAAAGATGAAGGGAGGGAGGGTGGGAGGGAGGAAGGAAGGGAGGAAGAACATTTCCTAATGTACATAACAATACCTTACAGAATCAGAGAGGTAAAGCAGTTTGTACCTTGCTGATGATCAGAGGGCAAGTTAGCAATGTGACTAGAAGAGCACACACCCTCTTGGCCCTAATTTGAATAATCTAAAATGTGGTACTTTATCCATTTTCCCTCTATTCATAATACAAGTGATAAAATATTACTAGAAATATTAGCTTTGAATCCAATTAGAAACACTTTGTTTCTTAATATTTTTCAAACAAAAGAATATTACCCATTTTTTAACAGTCTGAGAAATCCTTATAAAAGATTCTCCTGTACAATCTCCTGATGGACATGTTTATAAGAGTCCCAGAAGGCATATGAAATCAATAAAATAAATATTTACAAAGGATTACGTTCTACAAGTCATGTCCCTTGCTTAGAACAGCTTTCCTGCCAGACTTTGGCATCATGGATTAGTGTACGTCTTTACTTCTTTGAACTTACAATGAGTCCTCTCACACAGAATCAAATCCATAAAATGCTTAAGAGAATGTTTACATTTCATATCACCTCTCACTTATTGAGCTACTGTTCTGCATACTTTTATATGTATTACCTAGTAAAATCGTAATAACAACTGTAAGTGGAACAAACTCATTAATTCCATTTTTCTGCAATAGTTGATTAAGCACTACCCTGGGTCCTCTGCAAATATATATATATTTGAAGAACCAGGAAATCTGAGAGTGAAATTCAGCCAGAGTCTGAAAGCCTGAGAACTAGGGTAGACAATGGTGTAATTCCCAGTCTGGAGCCTAAGAACCAAGAGGCCACTGGTGTAAGTCCCAGATCTGAAGGTCCAATGTTCAGGGATGGCCCACCTCAAGAAGAGAGAGGGAATTTGCCCTTCCTTTGCCTTTTTGTTCTATTCAGAACTTCAACAGATTGAGACTGGATGATACCTGCCTACTTGGTGAGGGCAGATCTCTTTTCTCTGTCTATTGAATCAACTACTCAACCTCTTCCAGAAACACCCTTGAAGACAAACCCAAAAATGTCTTACCAGCTACTTAGACATGTGTTAGACAAGTTTGACATATAAAATTAACCAGGCCAATTCTCTTATTCCTTTTTGCATTCTACAACATCACTATTCCGGGAGATACAGCACATATAGCCAAAAGCAAGAGCTGTGTTTAAGATTTCCAGGAAGAAACTGAGACACATATGATTTTAGGAATAAATATTCCCAGATTTTTGTTCAAATACATCATTTAAAAGCAGAAATTCTATGCTACCTTCTCATACACCTCCTCTACTTTTCTAAACTCTCTCTTACAGCAAATATCACCATTTCCCTCCTAGACTTCCTGATCCAGCAATGTTTATATCTTGAATAGCATTAGAGAGAGTCACTGCATTTGTCAACACACACACACACACACGCCACCCTTTCTCTGGTTTCTCATCTCTGCATAGCATAAAACATGAAATATGTGCTTTGGACCAGAAAGCTGAGTGTGATCCCGTCCCTGCCTCCTTCTCCAAATTCATGTCAGACTCACTCCTCATGTCCTTGGAAGTGTTAGTTTTTATCTGTTTCAGAGCTTTAAGCATGCTTTTTGTTTTTTTTAATATTATAACACAGCTGACTCCTGCTCATCCTCCAAGTGTCAGCTCACATCCTGAGAGAGGCCTTGCTAACTGCCTCATTCTTAACTACATTTGCTCTCTTATTTTATTTTAAATAATATTTTCTTTTTTGGAAATTTATATAATATCTACTTGTTGGTGGTTTATTATTTTAAATGTATGTGTATCTTGTAAGCTTACTGAGGGCAGGAGGTGTATATTTTATGTTCAGCACTCAGGACCAGATGCATAGTGTATGATTCCCAGTGCAAAATGAAAATGTGGGTCCTCAGGCCAATGCCCAAGAGATTATTGCTCATGGCTTTTTTTTTTTTGGAGTTTTATGGTTTCAGGTCTCAAATTTAAATCTTTAACCTATGTTTAGTTTGTTTTTGTGTAGGTGTCAGAAAGTGGTCCAGTTTCAGCCTTTTGCATATAGCTGTCCTGTGTTCTCAACATCATTTGCTGAAGAGACTGTCTTTTCTCCATTGTATAGTTTTGCCTCCTCTGTCAAAGACCAATCTACTATATATAGATAATAAATCCCACTAAGTGTGGGATTATTTCTGGCATCTCTATTTTAGTCCATTGTTCTATATGTCTATTTTTTCACTATCACACTGTTTTGAATAATATAGCTTTGTAGTAGTAGAGCTTGTACTTTGAGCTGGAATTTTGATACCTTCGGCTTTGTTCTTTTTTCTTCCGATTGCTTTGGCTACTCAGGGTCTTTTTGGTTCCATACAAATTATAGAATTATTTCTTCTAGTTCTGTTAAAAATATTATTGGTATTTTGATAAGGATTTCATTGAATCTATAGATTGCTTTGGCACTACATATACAGTATATAAACTATGAATATAGTTTAAGATAGAAATTCTTCCAAAAGAATGGTATATTTTTCAATTTGTGTCATACTCAATTATCTTTCATTAGTATATTATAGTTTTCAGAGAATAGGTTTTTCATCTCCTTGGTTAATTTTATCCCTAGGTATTTTACTCCTTTTGATGAAACTGTAAGTGAGATTATTTCCTTAATTTATTTTTCTGCTACTTTGTTATTAATGTACAGAAATGCAACATATTGCTGTGTATAAATTTTGTATCCTAAAATTTTACTAAATTCATTTATTACTTCTAATATTTTTTAGGTGGAGTCTAGGGTTTTCTATATACAGTATCATGCCAACTGCAATTAGTGAGGGTTTTACTCCTTCCTTACCCATTTGGATGCCATATATTTCTTTTTCTTGTCTGACTGCTACAGCTAGGACTTTCTCAGTCAAGGAAAACAAAAGCAGAAATAAACTACTGGAACTACCCCAAAATAAAGAGCTTTTGCATAGTGAAGGAAACCATAAACAAGGAAACAAACAAACAAAGCTACTGAATGGAAGAAGATAGCTGCAGATGAAGTATCCAATAAGGATTTAATATCCAAAATATACAAAGAACTCATACAACTCAACACCAAAAATCCCAAATAATCCAGTTAAAAATGGAAAGAGGATCTGAACATTTTTCCAAAGAAGACATATAGATGGCCAACAGACACATGAAAAGATGCTCAACATCACTAATCATCAGGAAAATGCAAATCAAAACCTCAATGAAATATCTCTAGTTAGATTGACTAGTATCAAAAAGATAAGATATTAAAAGTGCTAGTGAAGATGTAAAGAAAAGGGAACTTTCATGCACTATTGGTGAGATTGTAAATTGGTACAGTCACTATGGAAAACAGTATGGAAGCTCCTCTGAAAATTGAAAACAGAAATAACAAATGGCCAAGTAATTCCCTTATTGGGTATTCATTCACCCAAAGAAAACAAAAACACTAATTTGAAAACATATATGCATGCCTACATTAGCTGCAGCATTATTCAAAATAGCCAAGATACGGGGCACCTGGATGGCTCAGTCCATTGAATGTCCAACTCTTGATTTCCACTCAGGGCATGATCTTAGGGTCATGAGACTGAGCCCTGCACCAGGCTCTGTCTTGAGTTTGCAGTCTTCTTGAGATTCTTTCTCCCTCTCTCTCTGTCCCTTCCCTTTTCTGTCTCTCTCCTTCTCTCTCTTTCTCTCTCTCTCTCGTTCACTTTCTCTCTCTCTCAAAAAACAATGGCCAAGAAATGATAGCAACCTAAGTGTCCATTGACAAATGAATGGCCAAAGAAGATATGGTATGTATAAACACACACACACACACACACACACACACACACACACACAGAGGAATATTACTTGGCAAAAAGAAAGGAACTTTTTTCATTCACAACAGCATGGATGGATGTAGAGGATATTATGGTAAGTAAAATAAGTCATATGGAGAAAGACAAATACCATATGATTTCACTTATGTGTGGAATTCAAACACACACACACACACATACACACACACACATCTGAAACAGATTCTTAAACCAGTCATTGCCAGAGGGGAAGGGAGTTGGCAGGTGGGCAAAACATAGTGAAGGGGATTAACGGGTACAAATTTCTAGTTATAAGATAAATAAGTCAGAACAATGAAAAGTATAGTATAGGAAATATAGTCAATAAGATCATAATAATGTTGTATGGTAGCAGCAGATGGTAAGTACATCTGTGTGTGGGGCTGCAATTGTGTGGTAAGCACTGGATAATGTATATAACTGTTGAATCACTATGCTATACATCTGAAACTAATATACCATTGTATGTTAACTATACTTAAATTAAAAAAGAAATAAAAAAGAAACTGTTGGTCCATTATTCAAAAGTTATTAAAGATTTCAAGATGAAGACAGCAGAGCATTGGCACACATCTGAGAGCAGGACTCTGTATGAAGGCACAGGTCACACTCACACATAAAGCCAGCTCTGTTATCACTTTATATCAAGTGTCTACCATAATACCTGGTAAAAAAGTACTCAATAAACACTCATTTAATATAACAAATAAATTATTGGTAGATGAAATACAGTCATACATCTTTATATAAGTATGAATAACATATTCAGAATCATCCCAAGGAACATGTTCTGAAAACAATGGAGAGAGAACATAAGGCAAGGTGAACCAATGGTAAAAGAGAATAAAACAGAAGTCAGAGGCACAAAAATTCACCTTCAATATTTTGCTTGAGGCCATTTTTCCTTTATTTAAAAAAATATATAAAAACCTCAAAAGAAATGAAATAGGTATTTGACTCTTTAGGGAAGAAAAAAGTAAGATTTCGAATACATAAAATATTCTAGGCACAGGGAACTTTCACATACATTATTTTATTTTAACCTTCTAAAAAACTGTGAAAGAGATTTTTTTTCCTTCCTTACCTGTATATTTAACCTGTAGTTAAGAGAGGTAAGGCAATTGGCCTACTTTTCCAAAGTGAGTTATTTTGAGAGCTGGTGTTAATTTGTGTATCTAGGAAAATACTGCCTTTCTTGTGCCTCACTCAGTCACATACTGTGGAGGGCCTTTCTTGAAACTTTCTAGATCCTATTTTGGTGCCTGCAATTGTGTGGGGCTGATAGTGCCATCAAAGCAGAACACCCCGAGACTGGGACTCACATGGTCTCAGATTTCTCCCTTGGGGTTCCCTCTAACCTTCTGTGCCCATCTTTGAGTTAGGGTCACCAGCTCTGAGACGTCAAAATTAGTAAAGTCAGCATAATTCCCAAGGCTTTTGATTCAGTAATCCCTTCCCTTGAGATGTACCCAAAAGGATTTCAATGGTAGAAAATAAAGCCAGATTTTCTATCCATTGCAACATTTTCTACACATGTAAGGGGAACTATTTTATCAAAGTTATGGTCTGCCACACTTGTGTAAGGCTCTTATTATGAATTGACTGATTTAATGAGAAATTCAGGTAAATGAAAACTACAAAAAAATCAATACATTACAATACAATAAGCACTGAAAGAAGAGTACTCCCAGAGTGCGGTATAAAGACCTCCTATTTCATTTTTTAAATGTTTTATTTATTTTTTAAAGTTTTTTCCTAATGTTTTATTTATTTTTTGAGAGAGAGAGAGAGAGAGAACAGTGTGAGCAGGGGAGGGTCAGAGAGAGGGGAGATAGAGAACCCAAAGCAGGCTCAAGGCTCTGAGCTGTCAGCACAGAGACCGACGCACGGCTTGCACCCACAAATGGTGAGGTCACGACCTGAGTCGAAGCCAGACGTTCAACTGACTGAGTCACCCAGGTGCCCCAAAGACCTCCTATTTCAGAAATAGCTATTTATTAAATATGCAGATTCCTGGGCTCCATCCAGTGGTCTATCCGTGGCCCTTGAACTTTATTAAGCTGTTGTGTTGACAAGGATTTTCTCTCATCAATCTGTTCTGACAGCAGTGTTACCTCTGGTCTCTAGCAAGCAAGGGTGAGGAAATGGTGGTCAGGATTCCTTTATTCTGTATGTTCTTTGCCCAGAGTGGTCCCCAGTCCCTCTGCCAGCTCCAGGCCACATGTCTCTCAGTATTCTAGAAGTGGCTCCTATCTTCTCTGCAAAATCAACTGACTCTTCTGACCAATGTTCTCTATTGCTTCTCATTTGCTCTGTGAGAGGTACTCTCTCAGGTTGGTCTTACACTTTGTCAAATGAGGCATGGATGTTTGGAAAGCAGGAATATGGTAAATATTCAAAAAGAGAGACCACATTCCATATAGGAATGCAGTAATTGCAGGATTCAGAAAGAGACACAATTGCAAGATTTTTTTCCCTATCTTTATACTATGAAATACTGTATATGTATACAATGATCAGAAAACTAATTATTATTCATATGTACTACGTCCTCTGGGTAAGACTTGCCCTTGTCATCATCATCAATAAGGTGCAACAGTAACTTTTGAGAGTCACTGGAAGTCAGTATTCATAGGCAGGGCTGCAAATAATGAGCGTGTTGGATAATGCAGCATCATGAATCATCGTGAAGCCAGCATTAAATAGTGGGATTAGGGAACTGAATAGCAAAGTAGATCTATGTTATTTTAAGTAGATAAGTTCTTAAAAGCCATAATATTGTGAATAATGACTGAACTGCTATATTTTTCTTATTGTAAAAGTTACAAAATTAGCCAGAGATAGCACATTTGATGATAAAGAACACAAAGAGATAGTTCCTAGATCAGAACAGGTAAAGATGGTGCCTGGAAACTATAAAAAAATCTCCAAATGCACCGACTGAATAACAAACAAGTATGAGTAGTTATTCTCTACATAATTATTGTATAATCTTCACTGGTAAATCACTATACCTCATGTGGCTTCATGGATGCTGTTGTACTTTATTTTTAAATCATATTGTTTATATCAACAGGAAGAAGCCTCAGAAAAACATGTGCCTGATCCAGAAGGCATAATGTTAGCTCTTCAAGGAAACAACTATACTCCTTATGGTATATAACAAAGGAACCAGAAAAGGCAACACAGAAATGTCTTTAAAAAGCATATGTTTTGTACTGTGAGAGGAGAAAATCAAGCACCGTATTTGTTGAACAATAAAAGTAGGCTTTTTTTGTGAGAGAAACTGAATTACCTTTCACCAGAAAACTGTGTTTAATATCACAAAAGATAAATCTTAGCTTTAAAAGTAGAAGACAGGCTGCATGGATACACCAAATGTATAGATAATTACAACACAGAGTTACAGCTATTAACCTGGTAGTTTGGACTGATGCCCCACAGGCTCAAGTTAAAAGGAAGCACACAGTTCCTGCTTGGAGGTTTGCTCCAACTCTCTCAGGTTGGTCTTACACTTTGTCAAATGAGGCATGGATGTCTCTTGCTTAATCTGACCACGTTTCTTAATGTCCCATGTGACTCTTGCCTATCCTTCCCACAGGTGTCAATGTGTAGAAAGCAGGAATATGGTAAATATTCAAAAAGACCACATTCCATATAGGAATACACTAATTGCAGGATTCAGAAAGAGACACAATTGCAAGATATTTCCCTATATTTATACTATGAAATACTGTATATGTACACAACGATCAGAAAACTAATTATTATTCATATGTACTACGTCCTCTGGGTAAGACTTGCCCTTGTCATCATCATCAATAAGGTGCAACAGTAACTTTTGAGAGTCACTGGAAGTCAGTATTCATAGGCAGGGCTACAAATAATGAGCATGTTGGATAATGCAGCATCATGAATCATTGTGAAGCCAGTGGTATTTGATTATTAGGCTGGCCATACTTGCCTCTTAGTAGCATTTCAGAAGCCATCGTGTTGTGACTTGGCATTAAACTTATTCTTCCACTACCAGCATGTGGCCGTGCACAATTCATCTAGCAGCTTTGAGACTTACTTGGCTCATCTGTCAAAAGCAGATGACAGTAGAGATAGTGTAGCTGATAGACAGTGGGCACTAAGACTTTTTATATATGGAATTTTAATACCCATAGTTCAAACTTTTCAATCTACTCTTTTTAACATTGTTTGACTCTTCAGGCCATACTTTCAAATACTTTGAAAATAGGGATATCAGAAAGTTTATGTGGTAAAATGTTTAGTTACAGATATTATTTGGGATTCATGCCCCCTCCCCATAATCCCCGAGGAGTTAAGGGACTTATATAATGCCTACCAAAAAAAAAGTCCAAAATATATCAAAATCACTGTGAGAGCTTCATTTTTTATCCCAATGGTTTCTGTTCACTGCTCTGTGCCAAATTATTCTGCATATCTTTCAGAGGGAAACCCAGGTTATTCCTAGCCCACTCTAAGTTCTTATGGGGCAGGAAATTTATCAGATAATTCTAATGCTCCATTTAACACCCATCCTCTCCCCCTCCTTGAAAAGAAAGCTATTTTCTTCTGTCAGAAAATGTAGTCCTTTCTATTATCCAAGTTTCAGAGCTCCTCCCTTGACACTTCTACTTTTTCAAAAGAAGGTATTGGCAAATGACCTATGGTGGATTCAGAACTGCTTGTCTTCAGAGGTAAAAGCTTAAGGCATAGAGAGAAAGCATGGCTTAACTTCACTTGTCTTTCGAAATTGGAAAGAATAAAGCACAAATTAATTCCTACCATCAAAGAACTGGAAAACTAGCATTTAATTTGCATCCTTATCTTCCTCGCCCCCACTATTTATTCAAACACCAATTCCAGATGCATAGCTTCCACTCCCAGGGAGTCCAAACCCCTCCCACTTCTTTCCTCAGCAACATCCAAGGGCTGGCTGCCAATCCTCACTTGCTGACTGCCACAGCCTGGTAAATTGTCTCCTACTCCACTACTGTTCTTATCAGATTCTGTCTCCACAAAGCAATGCAAATTATCTTTCCAAAATGTGAATCAGCCTATGTTGACACCCTTGCTTAAATATCTTTGCCTCTTGTCCTTCAGATAAAGTCCCAAACCCTTAACATGGCCTTTTTGACCAGATCCAACCATGCCATCCAGCATTCTCTTACTGTTCATTCACTCAAGTGCCTTCAACTAAATAGAAATACTTTCATTCTTTCAGATAGAGCAAACAATTTCTTCTCTTAAAGTCTACTAAAGTTATTCTTTGGGCCAAGCTCACCCTCATTCTCCGCTTAGACAATTTCTCCCTAGTACTTCAGCTGACAGCTCACCCATTACTTCATGTGAGAGGATGCTCAGGGTTGTCTAATGAGATGCATGCCATGCCAGTTATTCTGTAATACCACATACCTTTTCAAACTCTATAAGTACTTATCTTCTCCATTAGATTACAAATGCTATGAAAGAAGAAACCATTCTGTCTTATTCACCTAGTCTAGTACCTAACACTGTGAGTGTTAAAAAAATATCCATTAGCTGAATGCATGAAGGAGCAAGCAGTAGAATTCTTGATATCCTAATTATGGCCTTGCGGGTGTTATGAACAATGTTCAATTTGAAGTCTATTGTAGCTGGCTCATTTATTTTTAATTGATTTTAATTCCAGAATTAAACTACAAAAACCAAAACCAACAAACAAAAAACTCTTTGTATTTTCAGTGAAGGAGAAACAAAAGACACTGACATTCTGTTGCCTTTTTCTATTTCTCTTTTGAGTTTTTTTTTTTTTTTGGATTAAGTAAACAGCTCAAGATCCAACAGCCCTATTATAGACAACTGTCTGTGTCAAAGTAAAATTGGAGACCTATAAGGAGGCCAATTGTGTGGAGACGATGCTGCTGACCAGCCAGGGGGATAAATCTGGAATGAGTTTGATATAAGCTGTCCGAGAAGCCAGAAATTGAAAGAGTGATTTAAAATGGCTCACAATAAACACAATGTGCAAGGCTTTTGCTTTAGAAATCCCTCTCTTTGGATGTTGCCTAACATAATTATTCAACAGTGTAGTATAAAAGATTTCCTGTTCATTGTAACATTATAAATGTAAGGGAAATATTTTATCAATTTCATTGTCCACCATGATTTTGTAGGAATTTGAATATGAGCTGACTTATTGAATGAGAAATTCAAGTGAAAAGTACTATGGAATAAAATTCATGTTATAATATAGTAAATGCTAAGATAATAGTGCTTTCCGAAGTTTCCTGTGCAGATGTCTTACTTCAAAAGCATCTGCTTGTTAAATATAAAGATTGATGGGCCTCAATTCATAACTATTGAGAAAGGATCTGTGGAGATGAAAGTTCTAGAAGTATGTTTCCCTTAATGTACAACACACTTTTTCTTAATATGTCATTTTTATTGAAAAACATTTGAAACTATTTTAGAAAAATATGAATGAAAATACTACAAAAACTATATTAACTGAAATAAAGACTCTTAGTTCTGGTCACCACAGATACATGAATTAACAATCCTTACCTCTTTTTGATCTGACCTGAAATAAACCTACACTATCTGAAATTTAGAACTAAAACACATAGATTTTAATGAACACTGAATCTCTTGTGTTTTAATGTGACCATAAAGTGTTTACTTAATCTCTGATCCACAAAAGTCACAAGTGCAATATAAAGTAAATAAATTCACCTTACTTGTCAGGAGATCATGTACAAGAAACGTATACATAGTAATAGAATGGAAGAACCACAGGTTTGAGTCAGACTTGAGCTTCAGTACTAGGTTTGTCATTTAATAGCTATGTGAACTTGGACAAATTACTCAACAGTTTTTCATACTATCTACAGAATAGATCCAATAATAGTTCACTAATAAGACTATCTGAATAATTGTATGAGATGATTTGAGTAAAGCTGCTTGTTAAATCTAAGTTATCATTTCTCTGAAAATTGGAAAAAAAAAAAAAAAAACCTTTATCCTAAGCCAGGCATACATAAGATTCAAGAACAGAAAACTAGAAGATTACACATTTGGTTTCAACTAAGGACATAAGGCTTTTCAAATACATCATATGGGGTATTAATTACAATACTCTATCATCCAAATTTTACAATATTTAAATTATATCTATTTTTCCTCTGATACACACTTATTTTCAAATTATTTTATATAGGGCTTTGTGCTTTGAAAAGCCTGCATGATGGATGCATTTCTTTACAAAAAGCATGCCATGAAACAAACAAACAAAACCTTTCACAGGTTTTTCTAAGATAAACTGCTTTAAACTACCCAACATAGAGAAGAGATGTATTCTAATTTGAGAATTAGATGATCAACAGCAAGGGTGCATCACTGAGATGCAAACATTCCAAAAAATAATTGTGAACTCCAATTGATCAAAATAAAAATGTCAGAGAATATGAAAAAATATCATCTAATTACATTTGACTTCCTTTAAGCAAATGCTCTTGGTTGTCGCTGCTCATGTGGAGCCCATGTAAAGTCCAAATCACACAATTAGTAAGATGTTTATCACAAAATTTTTCAGTAGCCTGCTACTTATGCCCATAATTTTTAAACGACTATATAACAAAAGGCCTTACATTCTCAAGGTGGTTCATGAGTACCTACAAAAGGCAGAAGGACCAGCTTATATTTAGAAGGGACTTTTAAATGCTTCCAGAGAGGAAACAAAATTTGCTCAGAACAAACAAATCTTTTAACTAATACAGTTCTGGCTATATTCTATTCTTCCAATGAATTCACCTAATAGACACCTTACTTACTGTCTACATATATATCATTGAACAAGACAAAAGTCCCTATGATAGAACTTACATTCTAGCGGACCCTATTTGTATGTATTGATAACTGCTTTAAAGAAAATATACACAGTGTCTCACAGGAAGTAAAAGAGAAAGAAAGAATAATATCTCAGAAAGATTTTGAAGAAAAAAAGTGTGTTTGAGCTAAAGCTGAAACTTTGAGAAGGAACTAGCTATGTAAGGATCTAGGGAAGGGATGCTTGGATGGCTCAGTAAGTTAAGCATCCAACTTTGGCTCAAGTCGTCATCTTGCAGTTCATGAGTTTAAGCCCCGCATTGGGCTCTGTGCTGATAGCTTGGAGCCTAGAACATGCTTCGGATTCTGTGTCTCCTTTTCTCTCTGTTCCTCCCCCACTTGCACTCTCTCTCTCTCTCTTGAAAATAAATAAAGATTAAAAACAAACAAGAAAGATCTAACGAATAAAATCACCCCAGACAGCAGTAAACTCAAGTGCAAGGGGTCTAAGGCAGGAACACAATGTAGACTAATGTGAACAATAATAAGTGCCAGATGACATCGGAAAATTATTACTGCTTAAAACAAAATCAGACATATCTCAGAAATATTATGAGTTTGGTTCCAGACCACTGCAAAACAGCGAATAGCACAAAAACCTTAGTCAACTGATTTTTTTGGTTTCTCAGTATATATAAAACTTATGTTTACATTATATTGTAGTCTATTGAGTGTGCTATAACATTATATCTCAAAACATGCATACATCCATTGAAAAACACTTTATTACTAAAAATGCTAACCATCACTAATCTTTCAGCAAGTCATAATCTTTTTGCTGGTGAAGGGTCTTGGTTCAATGTTGATGGCTGCTGACTGATCAAGGTGGTAGTTGCTGAAGGGTGGGGTGGCTGTAGAAATTTCTTTTTTTTTAATGTTTTTATTTATTTTTGAGAGAGAGAGAGAGACAGCATGAGCAGGGGAGGGTCAGAGAGAGAAGGAGTCACAGGATCTGAAGACAGGCGACAGGCTCTGAGCTAGCTGTCAGCACAGAGCCTGACGCGGGGCTCGAACCCACAAACTGTGAGATCATGACCTGAGCTGAAGTCAGACACTTAACCGACTGAGCCACCCAGGCGCCCCGTGGCAATTCCTTAAAATAAGAAAACAATAAAGTTTGCTGCATCAATTGACACTTCCTTTAAAGAATAATTTCTCTGTAGCATGCTATGCTGTTTGCTAGCATTTTACCCATGGAAGAACTTCTTTCAAAATTGAAAGTTTGAAGCTAGCAGAGATTGGTTATGAGATTTAAGGAGTCAGTCCTCTCAAACCCGGCCATTGTTTTATCAACTAAGTTTATGTGATATTCTAAATCGTTTGTGGTCATTTCAACAATTGTCACAGCATGTTTATCAGGAATAGATTCCATCTAAAGAAACCAGTTACTTTGCTCATCCATAAGAAGCAACTCCTCATCTGTTTAAGTTTTATCATGAGATTACAGCAATTCAGTCACATCTTCAGGATCCACTTGTCATTCTAGTTCTCTTGCTATGTTTACCACATCCGCAGTTACTCCCTCCACTGAAGTCTTGAACCCCTCAAAGTCTTTCATGAGTATTGGAATCCACTTCTTACAAATACTTGTTCATGTTGATATTTTGACCTTTCCCCATCAATCACAAATATTCTTACTAGCATCTAAAATGATGAACACTTTGTAGTAGGTTTCCAAATGACTTTGCCCAGATCCATCAGAAGAATCACTATCTATGGCAGCCCTAGCCTTACAGAATGTAATTCTTCCATAACAAGACTTGAAAGTCAAAATGAGTCTTATCCTTGGGCTGCAGGATGGATGTTGTGTTAGTAGCATGAAAACATCCATCTTACTGTCCATCTCCAACAGATCTCTGGGGTGACCAGGTGCATTGTCAGTGAAAGATTTTTTTTTTTTTTTCTGAGCAGTAGGTCTCAACAGTGGGCTTAAAATATTCAGGAAACCACATTGTAAATGGATGCACTATCAACCCTATTTTGTTATTCCATTTATAGAGCACAAGTGGAGTAGATTTAACATAATTCTTAAGGGCCCTAAGATTTCTGGAATGGCAAAAAAGGACTGGCTTCAACGTAAAGTTATCAGCTACATTAGCCCCTAACAAGAGAGTCAGCTGGTCCTTTGAAGCTTTGAAGCCAGGCATTGACTTATCTTCTATAGCTAGCCTAAAGTCCTAGAGGCCATCTTCCTCCAATATAAAGCTGTTTCATCTATACTGAAAATCTATTGTTGAGTATAGCCACCCTCATTAATTATCCTAGGTAGATATTCTGAATAGCTTTCTTCTGTCTCTATATCAACACATGTTGCTTTACCTTGCACTTTGATGTTACAGAAATGCCTTTTTTCCTTAAATCTCATGAACCAATCTCTGCTAGCTTCAAACTTTTCTTCTGCAGCTTCCTCACTTCTCTTAGATTTTAGTGAACTAAGGAGTTAGGGCTTTGGTGTGGATTAGGTTTAGGCTTAAGGAAATGTAGTGGCTAGTTTGATCTTCCAACAGGACAACTCAAATTTCTCTATTTCAGTAATAAGGCTGTTCCACTTTCTTATCATCTATGTATTCACTTAGCAGTTTTAATGTCTCCCAAGAACCTTTCATTTTTAGTCACAACTTACCTGTTTGGTGCAAGAGACTTAATTTTAGCCTCTCTTGGCTTCTGACATGCATTCTTTACCCAATCATATTTAGTTTTTTATTTAAAGTGAAAAAATATATGGTTCTCCCTCTCATTGGAACACTTCAAGGTCATTATAGCATTATTAACTGGTCTAATTTCAATATAGTTGTCTCAGTGACTAGAGAGTCTTGAGTGGAAGAAGAAAAAAGGGACTATGGCAAGTTGGGAGAGCAGTCAGATGGAACATTTATCAGATACATTTATCAGTTAAGTTTATTCTTTTTATTTATATATATATTTTTTGGTGTTTAGTTATGTTTTGCGAGAGAGACAGAGACGGAGTGTGAGCTGGGGAAGGGCATAGGGAGTGGGACACATTGAATCTGAAGCAGGCTCCAGGTTCCAAGCTGTCAGCACAGAGCCCAATGCAGGGCTTAAACTCACTGACTGTGTGATCATGACCTGACCCTAAGTCAGATGGCCAGGCACCCAATTAAACTCATTGCCTTATGTGGGCACAGTTTGTGACACAATAACATTAAAGACCAGTGGTCACAGATCACCCTAACAAATATGATAATAATGAAAAGTTTTGAGATTTTTGAAGAATTACCAAAGTATGACACAGAAATACTAAATGAACAAATGATGTTGGAGAAATGTGACAACAGACTTCCTTGATGCAGGGTGACCAAAACCCTTCAATTTGTAAAAAAAAAAAAAAAAAAAAAAAAAAAAAGAAGAAGAAGAAGAAGAAGAAGAAGAAGAAGAAGAAGAAGAAGAAGAAGAAGAAAGAAAGAAAGAAAGAAAGAAAGAAAGAAAGAAAGAAAGAAAAGAAAACACACACACACACACACACACACACAAAATAAGCCAAATATAATAAAGAACAATAAAACAAGGTAGGCTTATAACAAATTGTCAGTCATTATTGATGAGAACGCAAAGTGGTACACCACATTAGAAGGCAATTTGACAGTTTCTTACAAAACAAAACATAATCTTATGATACATTCCAGCAATCACTCTGCTTGATATTTACTCAAAAAAGTTGGAAAATGTATCTGCCCTGAAACCTGCATATGCATGTTTCTAGCAGCTTCATTCACAATTGCCAAAACTTGAAAGCAATGAAGATGTCCTTCAGGTGAATGGATAAATAAACGGTGGTGGATGAAATATTATTCATTGTTATGAGTCATGGAGCACTTGAGTGGTTCAGTTTGTTAAGCATCTGAATTCAGCTCATGTCATAATCTCCCAGATCATGAGTTTGAGTCCCATGTCAGGCTCTGTGTAGAGAACTCAGAGGCTGGAGCCTACTTCAGATTCTCTGTCTCTGTCTCTCTCTGCTCTCCCCCACTCGCTCTCTCTCAAAAATACATAAATATTAAAAAATAAAGAGATAAGCCAGCAAGCCATGAAAATACACAGAAGAAGTTTAAATGCATACTACAAAGTAAAAAAGCCAAATTATAGACTTTAGTGATTATGATATGTTAATGTAGTTTCATCTATTGTAATAAATGTTCAGTTCTATTGGGAGAGGCTAATAGATGGGGAGGCTGTGTTTATGGTAGGGCAGGTAAAGAAGGGGTGTCAGGGGATATATAGGAGCTCAGGTACTTTTCCCTCATTTTTTGGACCCTAAAACATTCTAAAAATAAAGTATGAAAGTTAAAAAAATTATTAAACGTTCTGGTTGATAATCCTAGTATTATTATCTTCACACTTGGGGTGATATGATCTTACTAAATCACACAGTTAGGAGGAGATATAGCTGGAATCAGAGCTAAAGACCTGTCACCTCTAAACACTTTTCTTACTACACACAAAAATGTTCATGACAAAAAATTTAATATATTTCCTTCTTTGTCCTTAGGGAAATCTTATTTCCTATTTAACTATTCAAAATATGAGTAGTAATACATTATTAACTTAACATTCTGTTGTCACATAAACATAAAACACCTAGGAGATTGTTATTATTTTTTTTAAGTGGGCAAAGAGATTACAGGAAAAACATAAAATTCCATCTAATATTTTTTCATGATCAAAATAAAGGCTTACATTTCCCATCCTCCTTTGTAATTAAATGGGACCATGTGACCAAATACCAGTAAATGAAATGTGGAAGGGAATGAGGTATGCTACTAACAGACCATGATACTTATAACCTTTTTGTGACTCTCCAGTTAACTAGCTGATTTTATATGTAATCAACATTTAATTCAGTGAAGGACTCTGAACCCTTAGTAGAATAACAAAGCCACTGCATCGAGGATACCTGGGACTATAAATCACCGTAAGAAAAGCCACTCACCAAACCCCTCATTAGACTACTACATAAATTAAGATTAAACCTAATGGGTTAATGAATGGAGATTTGAGGTTTTTCTTACAACAGTTAGCCTAACATACAAGGATTACAGGGTAATCATATGTGTTGCTGACTTCAAATTCAAATGTATTGATATCAATCCACTTTGATCCATAGCATACTTAAAGTGGCCAAGGAATTTCTTTTTTTGTTTGTTTGTTTGTTTGTTTGTTTTTGACCTGTGAAAAGTCATACATATTTATTTTTTTAATTTTTTAAATAGTTTATTGTCAAATCGGTTTCCATACAACACCCAGTGCTCTTCCCCACAAGTGCCCTCCTCCATTACCACCACCTCCCTCCCCTTCCCCCTTCAACCCTCCTGGTTCTTTAACAGTATTCAGTAGTTTCTCAGGTTTTGCATCCCTCTCTCTCCCCAACTCTCTTTCCCTCTTCCCTTCCCCCTGGTCCTCCATTAGGTTTCTCCTGTTAGACCTGTGAGTGCAAACATTTGGTATCTGTCCTTCTCCGCCTGACTTATTTCGCTTAGCATGACACCCTCGAGGTCCATCTACTTTGCTACAAATGGCCAGATTTCATTCTTGGATCATATTTTTCTGCCACCTATTGTGCTTTTACATAAGGACTTAGTACATAAAATTGAATAAAATGAAATATGTTGAATTAAATATCAAAAATTTGCCCAAGCAAACAGCCCTACAGGGCTATATATGTGGAAAATGAGAACACAGACTTGGTATTTAGTTTCTACATGCCCTACTTCACTCTGGATGAACTAGAAGCTTCACTGGGTGAGGCTGGACAAATACATCTATAAATACCCTATCATTTCTAAAACAAACACATGGTAGAAATCTAAAGATTCTTGATTCTGCTCTGAAAACCTTCATCTCCTTCAGTTTGTCAACACTTCTAAAAATATTTTGCACTCAAATTTTAAAGCACTCTAAGCAGCTGTTATTTTCATCCTGTATGTGAACCAAATCATATGCCATAGACATCATTTTGCCTCTTCAGGTCACGGTTAACTCATTAACATGGTAAATGCAGAAGGCTCTGACTTTCTTTCACTAGCTTCTCCTGAGATTTATTACAAGAGGCATTTTTTAGAATAAATCCCTTAACATCTGTCTAAAATTAGTACATACGATCATTAGCAGTCATTATATCTAATCAACATCTAATACTCATTAAAATAATACATTAATTAGATGAAATGGGAGAAAAAAAACCCAATACTGTTAAATGTTCATTTTGTTTGAATAAGCTTTCAGAAGAAAATTTGCAGCTTTGAAACATGGCTCTAAAAGAATGTGGCCTGTCAATTTTAAGTCCTGACATGAGCATTTTATTAGTAGTCTTTACCTTCCACAAGAAATGAGTGCACTGAGTCCCAAGGAAAGCACGGTTACACAGTATTCACCCAGCTATTAATATATAGAATTAAACAGATATTAATTATTTGTCCTAGGTCAAGCAAATTAATATTTTATAAACATTAAAATTTAATTATTTTAGTCCTTAAAACAGCATTAACACATTATTCTTGTTAACTTTTACATGGAGAGATTAGTTAGTTCATTTCTGTTGAGTCACAATCTTAAAGGGTGTAATTTACTCTAGTGCCTAGGATCTATGTGTTGCTGGAATTATTTAATATTTATTATTCATGAATAGTGCCTCCTAATATCTAAACAACTTCAGTATCCTGGTATACTTAAGATGCCATCTTAATAATGATTATAACATTTGCTTAAGTTCTTTCTTATCAATGACCTGATTAGAATGGCCAAATTACATAAAAACAAGCAGAAATAATAACTTCTTCCAATTTCTCCCTGATATTATATAAATTTCACCACTGTATGTATGTGTCCCTTGTACCAATTCTTCTTTCTCAGAATCTTTCTTCATTTTTATAGTTTTGGTTTCTTGTGTTATTTACTTATTTTTTAATTTGAGAGAGAAAGAAGGCATCTAAGCTGGGGAGAGGGACAGCAGAAGAGAAAGAAGCCTAAACAGGTTCCACAGTCAGTGTGAAGCCTGATGTGGGGCGTGATCACACAACACTGGGATCATGACCTGAGCTAAAGTTAAGAGTCAGTGGCTCAACTGATTGAGCTCCTAAGATACCCCTCTCAGAATCTTCATTCAGGCTTCCTGCTACCCAGTCCTTATTTATTTATACCTTCTTTTACAAACTCTAATCTATATATTTTAAGTTTTCTCAGTTATTCCCCAACAAATATCTGTGCCCCTTATTGTTTAAAGGAGGAAACTATTATCCACAATATTATTCCACTTTTAGGGAGACTGTAGATTAGACCTCTATTTTGTGGAGAAATGCAATTCTGCTATATATTTTCTGTGAAAATTTATGTTAAATACAAGGGAAAATGGTCTTAATTTTTACCATTGTATAAAATTGTGTTTTCCTCACCAAGACTTTGGCAAAATTGAAACTTTTATTGAAATCTAAAGATGTTGAACATTAAGTCACTGTTTTAAGCATTTGGTGATTTGAAAGTGAACTTTATAAACTCTGATCCTGTTATGCAGAGAAACCTATGTAGTGTAGATAAATAGATGATGATAGATAGACATAGATATATAGATATAGATAGATAGATAGATAGATGATAGGTGATAAAGAAAGATAAGAAAAGGCAAAAAAAGAAAAAGAAAAGAAAGAAATCAGAACCAAACACATTGCCACTGTTATGAACAAAGATTAGCAATCTCCCAAACATGCTAAGTATTAGTCTTTTCATCAATTAAATAAGGAAAATTGGAAAAATGTGCAAAGCCTCTTAAAACTTTAAAATTCCAAATGCTGACAATGACTTTGACTTTTATTGATGGCACAGAGGCATTAAAAACATCACAGATTGTTGAAATCATGCTGCTGCATGTTAAGCATCTTCTGCAAGTGAGATACCATACAAATAGTATATTCAAGAATCAATAATTCAACAAAAGTCACCTCAAAATTTAGTGTCTACAACAACAATAAATTTTATTTCTCACAAGTATGAAAATTGGCTACAAGATTTTTCTGGTCTAGACTAGTTCAGTTAGTGATGTTTGGTCCTGAATGGCTTTATTCAGAAGTCCGGTGATTCAGCCAAAAAAGCTTGTTGGCTAGAATAGCTGGGTCTCTTTCAAACTACATAGTCTCTTATCCTACAGCCAAAGTTGTCGACCTGGTGATGCAATGGTTATCAAGAATAAAAACTGCATGAACTAATACATTAATTACTTTTTAAGCCTCTAGTTATTCCACATTTGCTAATTATTTATTGCCCAAATAAGCCATATGACCAAGAACAGATTTAGGGAAAGAAGAAATAGATTCCAGTTTTTGATAAAAAGAATTTCAAAGGATTTGTAGGCATTAAAAATAAAAACAGTTCAAAACATCATCTAGCCACAAATCATTTACATTCCTCCCACATGTAAAATATGCTAGCTCTCATTCTAAGCCCCCAAAAAGTCATTTCTCATTACTACATCAGTATTGGAATATAGGATCTCATCCTCTAAATTAAACTCAGATGTAGAAAAGAGTCTATCATTGCCCTGTGGGTATAGTTCCTCTGATCCAGAGATTGTGAGCTGAAAAAGACAAGTTACGTACTAAAAACATGATGGAACATAATAGAAAATCTAAAAATAAATACACAACCATATAGTGAATTAATCTTTGACAAAATGAAAAAGAATATCCAATGGGAAAAATTCTCTTCAACAAATGGTAATGGAAAACTAAACATTAATATGCAAAAGAATGAAATTGGAATAGTTAGCTATACCATACACAAAAATAAGTTCAAAGTGGATTAATATTTAAATGTGAGACTTGAAACCATAAATATCCTAGAAAGGAACAGAGAGAGAAACTTCTTTGACATCAGCCATAGCAAATTTTCTTCTACATCTGTCCCCTGAGGCAAGGCAAACAAAAACAAAGATAGATTTTTAAGACTACATCAAAATAAAAAGCTCTTACACAGAGAAGGAAACAACCAACAAAAGTAAAAAGCAATCTTAAGGATGGGAAAGATATTTACAAATGACACATCCAATAAAGGCTTAGTATTGAAAATATATAAAGAACATACATAATTCAACACCCCAAAACAAATATTCCAAACAATTAAAAAATGGACAGAAGACATGAACAGGCATTTCTCCAAAGAAGACATCCAGATGCCAATAGACATGTTAAAAGATGTTCATGATCACTTACCATCAGAAAATGTAAATCCAAATTACAGTGAGATATCACCTCACAACTGTCAGAATGGCTAAAATCAACAACACAAGAAACAATAGATGTTACCAAGGATGTGGGAAAGGGGGGAACCCTCTTGCAGTGTTGGGAATGCAAATTGGTGCAGCCACTGTTGAAAATAGTATGGAAGTTCCTCAAAACGTTAAAAAAATAGAACTACCCTATGATCCAGCAATTGCACTTATGAGTTTTTACCCAAAGAATATAAAAACAGTAATTCAAAGTGATGCACACACTCCTGTGTTTACTATAGTATTATATACAATATCCAAAATATGGAAGTAACCCAAGGGTTCACTGCTAGATGAAAGGCTAAAGAAGATGGAGTATGAGGTGAAGTAGATGTGGTATAGGGGTGCTTGGGTGGCTCGGTCAGTTAAGCGCCTGACTTCAGCTAAGGTCATATTCTTGTAGTTTATGAATGTGTGCCCTGAATCATGCTTTGTGCTGACAGTTCAGAGCCTGGAGCCTGCTTTGTATTCTGTGTGTGTGTGTGTGTGTGTGTGTGTGTGTGTGTGCATGCGCATGTGTCTCTGCCCCTTGCCAGATCACACTGACTCTGCCTTCATCAAAACTAAATGAATAAGAAGAGGAGATGATGCATGATGGTAAAGAAATAGAGACCTTCCCACCCACATCTCTCAAACAAAGAAGGGATGAAGCCAAAGGACACTGAACTGTAAGGGTCTGAGAAAAAAAGAGACAGAGTCCACTCAGAAGACAGCCTCATAGGGCTACCTAAAGAAACAAGCCAAAATACACATGGTGGGGAGTCCCAAATATCACTACAAGTAGGGAAATAAAACAACCAAAGGCACAACAAGAGAGCAAGGGACACCATTAAAAGAACACTTCCTGAATGGACAGGCTGTGGACAGTCAGTGAGCCTCCTTTAGTATAGCAGAACTGCCTCTTTAGCAGGTGGTGCTGGGAGAACTGGACAGCAACATGCAGAAGAATGAAACTAGACCACTTTCTTACACCATATACAAAAATTAACTCAAGATGGCTGAAGGACCTGAATGTAAGACAGGAAATCATCAAAACCCTCGAGGAGAAAGTAGGAAACAACCTCTTTGACCTCCACCGCAGCAATTTCCTACTCGACATATCCCCAACAGAAAGGGAAATGAAAGCAAAACTGAACTCTTGGGACCTCATCAAGATAAAAAGCTTCTGCAAAGCAAAGGAAACAATCATGAAAACTAGTAGGCAACAGACAGAATGGGAAAAGATAGTTGCAAATGACATATCAGATAAAGGGCTAGTATCCAAAATCTACAAGGACCTCACCAGACTCCACACCCAAAAAACAAATAACCCAGTGAAGAAATGGGCAGAAGACATAAACAGACACTTCTTCAAAGAGGACATCCAGATGGCCTACAGGCACATGAAATGATGCTCCACATCACTCATTATCAGGGAAACACAAATCAAAACCACACTGAGATACCACCCCACACCAGTCAGAGTGGATAAAATGAACAAATCAAGAGACTATAGATGCTGGCAAGGGTGTGGAGAGATGGGCACCCGCCTACACTGTTGGTGGGAATGTAAACTGGTTCAGCCACTCTGGAAAACCGTGTGGAGGTTCCTCAAAAAACTATCGATAGAATTCTCTTATGACCCAGCAATAGCCCTGCTAGAGATTTACCCAAGGGACACAGAAGTGCTGATGCATAGGAGCACATGTACCCCTATGTTCATAGCAGCGCTGTCAATGAGAGCCAAAACATCAAAAGAGCCTAAATGTCAATTACCTGATGAGTGGATCAAGAAGATGTGGTATATATACACAATGAAGTATTACATGGCAATGAGAAAGAATGAAATATGGCCATTTGTTGGAAAGTGGATAGATCTTGAGGGTGTCATGTTAAGCGAAATAAGTCAGGCAGAGAAGGACAGATACCATATGTTTGCATCATAGGTCTAACAGGAGAACAGGAGAAACCTAATGGAGGACCAGGGGGAGGGGAAGAAAGAAAGAGAGTTGGGGAGAGAGAGGGACACAAAGCTTGAGAGACTATTGAATACTGAAAATGAACTGAGGGTTGAAGGGGGAGGGGAGAAAGAGGTGGTGGTGATGGAGGTGGGCACTTGTGGGGGAGAACACTGGGTGTTGTATGGAAACTAATTTGACAATAAACTACTTAAAAAATAAAAAATAAAAAAATAAAAATATATTTAAAAAATATAGCAGAACTTGCAGGCGCACAAGCTTTAAAAACTTACAAGAGACAGAAAGCCAGCCAAAGTGATGAAACATAAAAAAAAAAAAAAACCTCTCCTCTAAAGAAATTCCAGGAAGAAGTGACAGCTAAAGAATTGCTCAAGACAGATATAAGCAACATAACTGACCAAGAATTTAGAACAATAGTCATAAAAATAATCACTGAGCCTGAAAAAGAAATGAAAGACACCAGATAAGCTATTGCTACAAAGATTATGGACCTTAAAAATAGTTGTGATAAATTAAAAATGCTATAAATGAGGTGCATAATATAATAGAGTCAGCCACACATGGATTGAAGAAGCAGAGAGGAGAATAGGTGAATTAGAAGATACAATTTTAGAAAAAGAGGAAGCTGAGAAAAAGAGACATAAATTGATCCAGGAGCACAAAAGGAAATTTTGAAAACTGACTGATTCAATCAAATGGAACAACATCCATATCACAGGAATTCCAAAAGATGAAGAGAGAGAAAAAGGAGCTGAAGGGGTACTTGAAAAAATTATAGCTGAGAACTTCCCCAATCAGGGGAAGGAAACAGACACTGAAATCCAAGAGGCTCAGAGAACTCCCCTCAGACGTAACTTGAATCAACCTTTGGCATGACATACCATAGTGAAAGTGGCAAAATATAAGGATAAAGAGAGGATTGTGAAAGCAGCTAGGAATAAAAGGGCCTTACACAAAGGGAGACCTATCAGAGTGCTTGCAGACCTATTTACTGAAACTTGGCAGGCCATAAAGGAGTGGCAAGAAATCTTCAAGGTTATGAACAGAAAAAATATGCAGCCAAGAATACTTTATCCAGCAAGTCTGTCATTCAGAATAGAAGGAGAGATAAAGGTTTTCCCTAACAAAAATTGAAAGATCTCATCACCACTAAACGAGACCTACAAGAAATCCTAAGGGGGACTGTAGGAGGGAAATGTTGCAAGGAATACAAAGTACCAGAGATACCACTATAAGCATAAATTCTATGGAGAACACAATGACTCTGATCCCATATTTTTCAATAATAACACTGAATGTAAATGGACTAAATGCTCTGATCAAAAGAAATAGGGTATCAGAATGGATCAAAAACAAAATACATCTATTTGCTGTCTATAAGAGTTTATTTTAGACCTGAAGACACCTTCAGATTGAAAGTAAGGGAAGGAGAAATACTTATCATGCGATTGGAAGCTTGAGTAGCCATACTTACATCAGACAAACTGGACTTTAAAGTAAAGGCAGTAACAAGAGATGAAGAAGGGCACTGTATAATGCCCTTATATAATGGGTTGGGGACACCAGTGTGGCTCAGTAGGTTAAGCATCTGACTTTGGTCATGATCTCACGGTTCATGGGTTCAAGCTCTGCATTGGGCTCTGTGATGACAACTAAGAGCCTGGAGCCTACTTTAGATTCTGTGTCTCCCTCTCTCTCTGCCCCTCCCCTACTCATGCTGTTTTTCTCTCTGTCTCAATAATAAATAAACATTGAAAATTTTTAAAAACAGTAATAATTACAGGGTCTATCCGTTAGGAAGAGCTAAAGATTATAAATGTCTACACACTGAATTTGGAGCACCCAAATACATAAAACAGAAACAATCTTATTGATAAGAATGTTCTAATAGCAGGGGGGTTAAATACTCCACTTATAGCAATGGATAGAGCAACTAGACAGAAAATCACTAAGAAATCAATGGACCCGAACAACACATTGGAATAGATGGATTTGACAGATATATTTAGAACTCTATATCCTGAGGCTATGGAAATGACTTTTTTCTTGAGTGCAAATGGCACATTCTCCAAGATAGACCACACACTGGGTCATAGCCCTCAGTAAATATAAATATTGAGATGATACTATGCACATTTTCAGATCACAATGCTATGAAACTTTAAATCAATCACAGGAAAAAGTCTGGAAATCCCTCAAAAACATGGAGGGTAAAGAACACCCTACTAAAGAATGAATGGGACAATCAGGCAATTAGAGAAGAAATTTTAAAATGTATAGAAACAAATGAAAATGAAAATACAACAATTAAAACTCTTTGGGATGCAGCAAAGGAAGTCCTAAGAGGAAAGTACATTGCCCTCCAGGCCTATTTCAAGAAACTAGGAAAAGCACAAATACAAAATCTAACAGCAAACCTAAAGGGACTAGAAGCAGAGCAGCAAGAACATCCCAAACATAACAGAAGAAGAGAAATAGTAAAGATCAGGGCAGAAATAAGCAATATAGAATCCAAAAAAACAGTTGAACAAATCAATGAAACCAAGAGGTTTTTTTTGGTTTTTTTGGAAAAAAAAGGAGAGAGAGAGAGCACCCAAATAGGCAAAACTGTGAATGAAAATGGATTATTTTTTATAACTAATCCCTCAGAACTACAAGCAATTTCAGGGAATACTATGAAAAATTATATGTGAACAAACTGGACAACCTAGAAGAAATGGACAAATTTCTAAACACACATGCACTACCAAAATTCAAATGGGAAAAAATAGAAAACCTGAACAGACCCATAACTAGTGAATAAATTGAATCAGTTATCAAAAATCTTCCAACAAATAAAAGCCTGGGGCCAGATGGCTTCCCTGGGGAATTCTTTCAGACATTTAAATCACAGTTAATACCCATTCTTCTCAAGTTATTCCAAAAAATAGAAATGGAAGTAAAACTTCTGGACTCATTCTACAAAGCTAGCATCACTTTGATTACCAAACCAGACAGAGACCCAGCCAAAAAGAGAACCTCAGGCCAATATCCTTGATGAATACAGATGCAAAAATCCTCAACAAAATACTAGCAAGTCCAATTCAACAGCATATAAGAAGAATTATCCACCATGATACAAGTAGGATTCATTCCTGGGTTACAGGGATGGTCCAATATTTGCAAATCAATGTGATATATCACATTAACAAAAGAAAAGATAAAAACCATATGATCCTGTCAATAGATGCAGAAAAAGCATTTTACAAAATATAGCATCCTTTCTTAATAAAGATCCTCGAGAAAGTCGGGATAGAAGAAACTTACTTAAACATCATAAGCTAATATTATCACAGCTAATATCATCCTCAATGGGGAAAATCTAAGTGCTTTTCTCCAAGATCAGGAATACGACAGCGATGCCCACTCTCACCACCGCTGTTTAACATAGTGCTGGAAGTCCTAGCATTAGCAACCAAACAACAAAAGGAAATAAAAGGCATCAGAATTGGCAAAGAGGAAGTCAAACTTTCACTTTTCGCAGATGACATACTCTAAGTGGAAAACCCAATGGACTCCACCAGAAGCCTACTAGAACTGATGCATGAATTCAGCAAAGTCATAGGTTACAAAATCAACATACAGAAATAGGTTACATTTTTATACAACAATAATGAAGCAACAAAAAGAAAAATCAAGAAACTCATCTATTCACAATTTCACAAATAACTATAAAATACTTAGGAATAAACCTAACCAAAGATATAAAAGATCTGCATGATGGAAACTATAGAAAACTTATGAAGGAAATTGAAGAAGATACAAAGAAATGGAAAAAACACTCCATGTTCATGGATGGGTAGTATAAATACTGTTAAAATGTCATTACTGCCCAAATCAATCTACATATTCAATGCAATCTCAATCAAAGTTGCACCAGCATTCTTCTCAAAGCTAGAACAAAGAATCCTAAATTTTTTATGAAACCACAAAAGATACCAAATAGCCAAAGTAATATTGAAGAAGAAATCCAAAACAGGAGGCATCACAATCCCAGAATTTATAGCCTCTACTACAAAGCTATAGTCATCAAGACAGTATGGTATTGGCACAAAAACAGACACAAAGACCAATGAACTAGAATAGAGAACTCAGAATTGGACCCAAAAATGTATCTCCAATTAATTTTTGACAAAGCAGGAAAGAGTATCCAATGGATAAAACCTCTTCAATAGATGGTGCTGGCAGACCCTGACACCAACATGCAAAAGAAAAAAAAACTAGATCACTTTCTTACACCATACACAAAAATCAACTCAAAATGGATGAAGGACCTGAATGTGAGACAGGAAGCCATCAAAACCTTAGAGAAGAAAGCAGCAAACAGCCTCCTTGGCTTTAAGTGCAGCAATTTCTTACTTGACACATCCCCAAAGGCAAGGGAATCAAGAGCAAAAACAAACTTTTGGGACCTCATCAAGATGAAAAGCTTCTGCAGGGCAAAGTTAACAATCAATAAAACTAACAGGAAATCAACAGAATGGGAAAAGAGAGTTGCAAATGATATATCAGATAAAGGGCTAGTATCCAAAATCTACAAGGAACTCACCAAACTCCATACCTGAAAAACAAAGAATCCAGTGAGGAAAGGGGAAGAGGGGAAGACGACATGAACAGATATTTCTCCAAAGAGGACATCCAGATGCCAACAGACACATGAAATGATGCTCAGCCTGACTCATCATCAGGGAATACAAATCAAAACCACACTGAGATACCACCTCATGCCAATCAGAGTGGCTAAAATGAACAAATCAGTAGATTATAGATACTGGCAAGGATGTGGAGAAATGGACACCCTCCTACACTGTTAGTGGGAATGTAAACTGGTACAGCCTCTCTGGAAAACAGTGGTGGTTCTTCAAAAAATTAACAATAGAACTCTTCTATCACCCAGCAATAGCACTGCTAAGGATTTACCCAAGGATACAGGAGCACTGATGCAAAGAAGCACATATACCCCAATGTTCATAGCAGCACTTTCAATCATAGCCAAATCATGAAAAGAACCTAAATGACCATCAACTGATGAATGGATCAAGAAGATATGGTTTATCTATACATGGCAGAGAGAGAGAATGAAATCTGGCCATTTGAAGCAATGTGGATGAAGCTCAAGGGTGTTATGCTAAGAGAAATAAGTCAGGCAGAGAAGGACAGATACCATATGTTTGCATTTGTAAGTGGATCAGGAAAAACTTAACAGAGGACCATGGGGCAGGGAAGGGAAAAAAAATAGTTGGGTAGAGGGAGGGAAGCAAATCATGAGACTCTTGAATACTGAGAACAAACTGAGGGCTGATGGGAGTCAGGGAGAGGGGAAGAGGGGTGATGGGCATGAAGGAGGGTACTTGTTGGGATAAGCACTGGGTGTTATATGGCAACCAACTTGACAATAAACCATGAAAGAAAAAAATAATAAAAATACGTGACAGGCACATGCACACACATACACACACACACACAGGAATATTACTCAGCCATAAAAAGGAATGAAATCTTGCCATTTGCATTGACATGGATGGGGTTAGAGAGTATGATGCTAGGCAAAATAAGTCAGTCAGAGTAAGACAAATACCATATGGCTCCAGTATATGTTTAATTTAAGAAATAAAACAAATGAGCAAAAAGAAAATAAAGAGAGAGAGAGACAGAAACCAAGAAACAGACTTTTAAGTATAGAGAACAAGCAAGTTAGTAGAGTGAGGTGATAGCAAGTAGTTACCAGAGTGGAGGTGGGTTTGGGGATTAGTTAAATAGGAATGGGGAATAAGAAATATACTTATTGATGAGTGGAAGGTGATGTATGGAAGTATAGAGTTACTGTATTGTACCCTTTAAACTAATATAACATTTTATGTTAACGAGAATTAAAATAAAAACTTAAAAAATATATAAAAATGTGATCAGAATTCTATAGTCAGACAGACTATTAAGGCATATTAAGTATACAGCGATCACTGGTGTATAACATTTCTGAAATCTATCTGGACACACATGATCAGATCACCCTCCTCCACGAGCTAGAAAACTTACTTGATTAGGGACCAGTTCTCCCTGGCAGTATCCTCTGGCCTCTTGTTCTTCAGGGTTCTTATTAGCTCCATCTTTGGGAATACTCTTCCTTCAGTGTGAAAAATGTCTCTTGGGGGGCACCTGGGTGGCTCAGTCAGTTGAGCATCCAACCTTAGTTCAAGTCATGATCTCACATGGGGGTGAGTTCCACCCGCATGTCGGGCTCAGTGCTAACAGCTCAGTCTGGAACCTGCCTCAGATTCTGCATCTCCCTCTCTCTCTGCCTCACCCTCACTCATACTCTCTTTCTCTCTCAAAAATAAATAAACATTAAAATAAATGTCTCACAATTGCTGCTTAGAAGCTTCCTCAACCTGCTTTATCCCATAAAAAATTTAGAATCCAAAGACTTTCTGGTAATTTGAGCTATCTTAGTACCTTTTAGTCCGAGCCAATGTAATATCCTTACACCATTGTGAATTTTCACTCAGGTTATATCCACTCCACTAAAGAAAAGCCAAGCTTATAATATCTTGTGAGATAACCCTCTCTCTCTAGATTTACTCATAGGGATTTTTGGGATTGGGCTTCTGAAACTATGCTTTTACAATCTTTATAGGACCTTTTGTTTCACTTAGACAAGTATCACTTTAAAAAACTCAGAGAGTCTTACAGACACCTTGGATTTGATCTTTATCCTGAAAATATGTCACATGCAAAATAAAAAATGTGGAAACTGCAGTAGATACAATAGAAACTAGAGAAGCCCTTTTATCTGATGGATTTAGGCATAGGAGAAGCTGAGATATGACTAGTAAAAAAAGTAGTGACCCTGAAACTGATAAATTACCTAAGAGAAAGTAATTATTCAGATGATGCAAGGTATGCAATTTATTCAATTTATATGACCAAGAACAATTTGTGTATCATTAAACTTAAGCAGACCTTGATTTGAATTATAGAATTTGTAGAAATGACTGTATGTCATTTATAAAAAATTACCTTGGTAAAGAGTGGCAAGTACTTTCCACTTAAAAGGATTCCTTTAAATATCATAGAGTAAGAAAACATTATATTTTGTGACTTGAAAACATGGAGGAAATATTCCTGTATTTACATCTTCTGCATACAACCTAACATATGTTTGCTCATTCTCATTAAATATTTGTTTTACCAAGGATCTAAGCCATCTATTTAAGTTTAAGTAATATATCATAAAATATAATATAAAATATAATACTTGAATGAGTGGTGACCTAGCAAAGAGGAGACCCACATTTATTTTTTATAAAATGAACTTTGATCCTTGTGTCTCAAATTGTAGGCTATGAACCAGAAGCATCAGTATCATCTGGAATCTTGTAGAGAAGACAATATATCAGGCTTAAACCTTGATTCCCTGAATGAGAATCTTGCATTTTAATATGCCAGGTGATTTTATGCATATTAAAATTTAAGAGACACTCTCCTGGACATGGAAGCTGACAACACAAGGTAACTGATGCATATCATCTGCTACAAAGGAGTTTATTATTCAAAGAAGATACTACATAGGTAAACTAATGGTTACTGTGTGATTGCTGAAGAATAAATATTAGTTCCTTTATTGAACACAGGTGGAAGTAAAATGAGAGAAAGAGAGTAGGTATTGCAATTTCATTCATGCTGTTGCACTACTGATTAGCTAGTGGCAGATAGAGTGATATATGAAAGGCTCTAGACACAAATATGTGGACAAGAGAGAAGCAGAGAGCTGCAGAATCATCCAGCTATTTCCATTAACAAGAGAAGAGGTAGGTTGGGTTTTTGACAGCATATTTATGGATGAAACATCCTAAAAATCCAATGATAAGAGTTTACTGAATTCCCCTAGCCAACCCTATGATTTTGAGGGAATAAATGCTTATTTTTGAAATCTACTGAGTTTTATAATTGTGTTTTATGTAGGAACTACTGACAAACCACATAGGTATAGACAAAATCCTAAGAACTCAGAAACAAAAAGATAACATTCCAG
Organism: Suricata suricatta; assembly: GCF_006229205.1. Lineage (NCBI taxonomy): Eukaryota > Metazoa > Chordata > Mammalia > Carnivora > Herpestidae > Suricata > Suricata suricatta. Next base: position 62,787,578 of record NC_043710.1, read on the forward strand.
AGTTTACTTCACAAAAGAAGAGGAGCATAAAGTGACCAGAATAAGATAGAGAATGTACTCTCACAGAGACTATCTACTCATCAATAAGTAAAAACTATTAAGTCTTCCTGGATAAGAAAATGAGAGCTCATTTCAGAATCATATGTCTTTTATTTTGTTGTATGAACACATACATAATATGTTCATATTATAAATATACCCATATTTTCATTCATGGGGCAGGGTGGATCAGCCACTTCTAGTATATTCATTGGTTTTCTTCAGAAAACCCTAATTAAAGAATTTCTCCACACTTTATTTATACAGATATACACTAAATGAGCACTTCCTGAGTATTAAAGGTAAGATTCTGTTATATACAAAGAAGATCAGTTATATAGTCCCTTTGAAAGATAGGGATGCAGAAGTGCTGATGCATAGGAGCACGTGTACCCCAATGTTCATAGTGCCACTTTCAACAATAGCCAAATCATGGAAAGAGCTTAAATGTCCATCAACTGGTAAGTGGATCAAGAAGATTTGGTTTATCTATACAATGGAATACTACATGGCAATGAGAAAGAATGAAATCAGGCCATTTGAAACAATGTGGATAAAGCTCAGGGGTGCTATGCTAAATGAAATAAGTCAGGCAGAGAAGGACAGATACCATATGTCTTCATTTATAAGTGGAACAGGAGAAACTTAACAGAGGACCATGAGGAGGGGAAAGGGAAAAAAAGAGTTAGGGAGAGAGAGGGGGATAAATCATGAGAGACACTTGAACACTGAAAACAAACTGAGGGCTGAAGGAGGAGGGGGAAAAGGGAAGGGGGATAATGGACATGGAGGAGGGCACTTGTGGGGAAGAGCACCGAGTGTTATATGGAAACCAACTTGACAATAAACTATTAAAAAAATAGGAATTTAACCAGAATTATCTCATGTTATACCTGACCTGTCTGAATTTTCTGGGAAATCTTCTCTCAATTGTGTCTGAACCTAGTAAATACTCTTATGTGTATTATAATCACAATTACGAAATAGTTTATCATTTACAAAAATTATGTTCCTCTGGATTCTTAGGCTAGATTTGCCAGAGTTAAATATGCCTCTTCCTGAAACTTTTTGCTTTTCTTCTCCCTGTGTCTCCCCACATCATCAGGTGTGGGAAATACAAGCGTATGCTTGCAATACATAATTCAGTACACCACCTACCAACACTAATTCTCTAGGGAGAAGTTGAGTATGTAAAAATGTAGATATACTTGTTGCCACAGAAGTGTTTTTATTCTTTCACAAAGTCTTTTAAACACTGGCCATATGCCAGAACTTATTTCTGTGACTAATACATCTGAGTTTGAAACATAGTGTGTGTGTGTGTGTGTGTGTGTGTGTGTGTGTGTGTGTGTGTGTGTGTGAAAGAGAGAGAGAGAGAGAGAGAGAGAGCGAGAGAGACGGCATCCATATAAACTAAATATACTTTATTTTCCTGTTTTCACAAAATGTATTCTAGTATAAGAGGATCCATCTTGACACTTATGAAAGAAGTTGTATTTCATGTAAAAATGACAAGATTAGCATTCCTCTCCCTTTTTAAATAACAGAATCTTAATCTATTAAAATTATTATTAATGAATCCCAGAGGTTAGGAGATGGTTTTCCTTTAATTGTTTGTTCATCTCAATTAATTTGGAAGTGGTATTTTATAAAGAAGTGGTTTTAGAGTCCTCAATACATTTGGTACCAATTAAAATAGGCATTACATTCATTTTGTTCGTTTTTATAACCCTTTTCCAATTGTGTATATAAGTAAACTAGTTTTGTGATATGAAAATTGTCCCATTTTGAACCATTAAGTTTTAAAACATATTGAGTAATGTGAATCCAAAGAGGTAAAATTTTAAAGCAAGAAGGGCTATATTCTTTAAAAATAAATCCTGTAGGAGTTCTAGGAGATTATTAGAGGACCCCTTACAATAATTATTTCCCAAAGTTGAGTACTTACCAAGAATCTGAAACACAAATCTTCCACTAAAAATGAGTGTAAAGGAAATGCTCCCCTCAGAAACAAGTGAAGATAAAAGCCAGACATAAAGGACACCCAAATAAAGACCTGAAACTCAATCAATATGAGAGGTTCAAAACCAACAGGACTTACCAACATGACTATAAGCCACTGAGAAGATGACAAAAAACAGTGGATTTTGGAGGTCTCTTAATTGAATCCACAGCTCTGCCCATGGTGGAGGTCAGGCGCTCTGGATTCTGCTGATTATGCCAAGTAATGATGATCAAGAAGAAACTGTAAAAAACCAAAAGCATTATTTTGGATCTTAGTGATTGTAATCTGGAAGAAACAGAATTGACAAAATTGAAAGTGGCTCTGAATTATGAGCAGGGATTGCGTACTTACAAAGAAAAAAAAAAGGTTATATAGCTTGTTTTGAAAAAGTCTGATTGGTACCACAGATTTTAAACTGAGTACCTAGTACACAATTGAATACCTAGTGAATAAATGTCATATTATCTCTATTTCAGTCCAAAATAGAAAGATGTGTTTGAAGAGGTGGTCAAGTTCCAATCAACAAAAGTCGAAAGTTCATGGTGTTCTGAGAATGAAAATGCAAGACTTATGTGGGACCAACTTCCTCAATGTCATTTGGACTCTATTTTGAGTGACTTACCAATGCTTAACCTCATTTTGAATTTTTTTTCACAGTTTCTACTCTAAAGTGTCACATGCTACTTCTGCTTACATTTCCTTGGATGCAGCAAGTCATATGCTGGGTCTAATTTAAATGGGTGGGGAAAGAGCAATTCTGTACTCTAGGGAAGTGATTAAGTTATCTGAATGGCTAATGACAAGTAGAGTGATTGTGTGGTAGACTCAAATCATACAATACTGTTTCAAAACAGTTTCTAGTTTTGTGATCATATATTACCTGAAGCTTCCATGTCTCAATTTTTTTAACTTCAAAAGGAGTTAAATAAGAATATCCCTCTGAAAAGTAATTGTGAGAACTGAGTTATGTAACAGTATCTGACTTAAAATGTGCTTAATAGTTATTAGCCTTTTCTGTTGCTAATTCCTGTGTCACAGCTACAGAATATTCATTTATCTTAATTTGCAATCTTCCATCAAAATGAAGGAATGAATAGATGTTAATTCCAAAATATATGTCTTAAAGCATGACATAGCAATTCTCCAATAAACTAAGGTGTTGATAATCTTATTCTTCAAGAAAAGTATAAAATTAATGAAAGAGATTCATCTTATAAGCTGTTCATTTGTTCTTCTAATTAGAGTAAGATTTTAAGACAAGCAAATAATTTTAAAATGCTCTTGTTTTTTTCAGAACCAAAAGTTGTAATTGCATCAACAATACATACTTTGTCTTTGAAATTATATTTCTTAGGGAGAAAATACTGATAGAATGAAGTATTACTATATAAATTCAAATTAATCCTGGGTTTCATCATAACATTTGAATTTATGGCCATGAAACTTTATATTTGATAGGAAAGTAGAGAGGATAATACATTTTCACCTAGTGTGGACAAAAGCGCTGTCAATATTATTGACTTGAGAATAAGGAGAGAAGGCCTTGACAAGATTCTCTCTTAAATAAATGTAGCTTTTTCTTGAGCACTAAAATAAAGTGCACAGTCTGAGGTCTAGCCCACGTCAACCATTAGATCTCCATTCTGATACCTACTGTGTTTTCTATTGCATTTCTACTAGCAACTTTAGATCTTTTTAAGCTGGTCAAAATATCATAGATTTCCCCCCAACAACTCCATGGTAAACTAAAAATGATGTATTCAGTACCTAGAGTTGGCTAAATGTCTGGTACAAACATATTTTAAGCTATAAGTCTTTCTACTCTAAATTATATCAAAGACAGAATCCTGTAGTTCATGTCTATTAGAGAGAAAACAACAACAAAAATTTATGAAAACATTGCCACACTGGTAACTCTAAGTAAACTAACGTTCCACATCTCCCCAGTTGGTCAGTATCAAACCTGATAAAATTAGGGTCTGTTTATAATCTTTTATTATCTTCTGGTTATCTACAAAATAAAGTCCAAATTCTGCACATTAATATACTATGTAATCTGTTTTTAGGGGCGCCTGGGTGGCTCAGTCTTTCAGTAAGTGTCTGACTCTTGATTTCAGCTCAGGTCATGATCTCACGGTTGTGTGAGGGCTCTGTGTAGGGCTCTGCACTCACATTGCAAAACATACTTGGGATTTTCTCTCTCCCTCTTTCTGCCCATCCCCAACTCACATGCCACACTCTCCCTCTCTCGAAATAAATAAACTTAAAAAATAATAATATAAAGTCCTTTTTAATTTTTCCCTTTCTGAAACTTCTCAGTCCTACCTACTACTTTCCAGCTAATACTCTTTGCTCATACTATACATTGTATACTGGCATATTTCTCAGTTTGTCTTTAATGAATGAATAAAGGAAATAAATACCCCCAATGAACACAGATAAAGTACAAAGCATCGTTGACAAATAAGTAAGTAGATAACATAAAATCTCAGAATTTCTAGTAAGACTATAAAGATTCTTTTGATGGTTGGATACAACACAGTAATACTTGACTAGACGGAAGGCAAAATTTTTGTTTCTTATAGCTCCAATCAAGAGAAGACTGTCAGGCAAGGCCACATGGGGAGTCATACCTGGGAACAGGGCGGGTGCTGGAGCAGGCTGGAGCTGGAGCAGGTGGGACTGGCTAGATTTCACAGGCTCCCTGTGGGTTACACAATTTGAATAATTTCTAGGCATCAGGGACATAAGAAATGTTCTGGTTTTCTGGCATCTGGCCCTGGGGCACCTAGAACTGGTACACAGTGTTCCCTGATGGTGAGAGCCCCTAACCCTGATAAGAGAAGTGCCGGGATATGGTTTTATTCAGTTTCCCAAGAAAGGACACTCACCAGCGTTTAGCTAGGGACTCAAAACTGGGAAAAACAATGTTTAAAAAATATTTTACAATTGCCTTAGTGACGCTATTAGAAGACTTCACCCATTGCTTAGTGAGAAATGATTGAATTAAGACTATAACCATTCTAGGCTTATATCCTTGTTTAAAATACATAATCTGATGTTCACTTCACATGCACATGTTTATGGTCAAGCAAGTTTGGCATTGCTTCTGTACTCCAACCCCCAATTCCCTTTAAAACAATATTCCTAGGAGCATCTGGATGGCTCAGTCAGTTAAGCATCTGACTTCCGCTCAGGTTGTGATCTCCCGGTTTGTAAGTTCAAGCCCTGCCTGGGGCTTTGTGCTGACAGCTCAGAGTCTGGAGCCTGGTTCAGATTCTGTGTCTCCCTCTCTCTGCCCCTCCCCCGCTCAAGTTCTGTCTCTGTCTCAAAAATAAAAACACTAAAAAAAATTTTTTAAACCACAAAAAAACACCAATATTCCTAAAACTATTCATTGCTTTTTATGTATCCAGTGAAGCTCCATTTTTTTACTTTCTGAAAAAGAATCCCTTTAGATGTGATTAATGATATACTTCAGAAAAAGGTTAGCCTTAAGTGAAAATTGTAGTAAGAATTTTGTTGCCAGGATGGCATGTCAGTAATCTAGTTTTTTTTTAAATCAAAAGAAAATAGTAACACCTAAGAATATCTACATTTAAGGATTTGTGTGTGTTCTTTTGCATATTAAGTTGTTACTTTAACTGGAGTTATTATGTTTTCCTTTAATGAAGCCTATGTTCAACAAGAAAAATGAAGAAATGAATCCCTGTTGTACATTTTATTGGCAGGGCTAGACAGATCACAAACAACTAAACATTATTCTTAGGTTCTTAAAGTATAAAATGGAAAATCAACAGAAAAATTTATGAGTCCCTGGTTATGTGGGTATTAGAACATATTGTCCACTTTTTACAATGAATAGTTACTGGTTTCTGATTATAAATGTAACCAAGTTAGAGGTCTCCTCTCCACCCTAACTAACAACAAAAGTAAAGGTAAACAGACTGAAAAAAATCACCTCTTCTTGGGTCCATAAGGCAGAGGAGAACAGATGCCAAGTTGCTGCTTCCAAGGTTGGAGAAAAGGGCAAACCCAGGGAGTTGCCACTTGTGAGAGCAGTCACTCAAGAGCAGAAACTGACTCAGGAACCAGTGGCTGTGTAGGAACGCCTGAACCACAATTGCTAAATTGCTGGACACTCAGTGCACACAACTTCTAAGACTTAAAACTTTCAGGGTGACCTAATTGGAGGAGGTCCCCCACATATTACAAGATTTACCTCCAGAAGTTGGACCAGATTTCCACAGTACATGTCAGAAAAAACTCTCAGGATCCCAGTAGGAGGAGGGGAAAAGGAATCATTTGGAAATACAACAGAGAACTTTGTTCTTCTTAACAAGGCCTGGTCTCAGTACCTAATCTACTGGGGTATTATCAGAGCCTAACTGACCTCAGGAAGGGAAATATCTAACTCCATTCTTACCCTTGCCACTCTATCCCGTCTATGAAGGGAGGGAAAACACTAAGAAACACTTGGAATTCCTTAGGCCAGACAGAGGCATAGGCTCACTGAAATTGAGACCTAATCACAGACTATGGAATGCTTCCCCTATTCCCAAACCTCACCACCACATTGTTCAAATCCTTCTTACAGCAGTTCTTTTTTCCCAATACATCATGTCTGGCTATCAATAAAAAAAATTTCAAAGCAAATCAAAAAGCAAGAAAGAAAAATTGAGAAGACAGAGCAAGCATCAGAATCAGACACATCAAACCGCTGGAATTAGCAGGCTGAAATTTTAAACTATTATAATGACTGATACACTAAAGACTCTAATAGATAATGCAAACAGCATGAAAGACCAGATTGGAAATGTAAGCAGAGGAAGGAAGTCCTATCAAAGAACAACAACAATAAAAATGGTAGAGATTAAAGAAAAAACAACTCTGTGTAAGAGAAACAAAGAATGTTTTCTATGTGCTTATCAGTAAGCTGGACATGGCTGAAGAGGGCATATCAGTAGAATTCTTGAAAACCAAAAAGGAAACAGAATAAAGACTGGAAAACAACAACAACAATAACAACAACACAATACCCAAGGACTGTGGGACAACTATAAAAGGTGTAACATATGTGCAATGGAAATACCACCAGAAGGGAAAATAGAGAGAAAGAAACAAAGGAAATATTTGAAACATAATGACTGAGCATTTCCCAAATTAATGTCAGACACCAAACTACAAACCAGCTAAATTTCTACTCCTTTGGTGTTTTGCCTTTTACAGTTTCCTACTGTCATCAGTTGCAATCACTACCAGGGGACCATAAGAGAATAGAGAAAAGAAAGATTAAAAAAAAAAAGTAGATTCCAAACTCTCCCTGAGCTTAAAGTGGTCCTTTGTTCACTTACAGGGCTAGAAGTGAGTAAATCTTTGGAACACACTCTGCGCTCTGATACCTACTTCCAGGTTTCCAATTCCTTGGTCTGACTAGAAAGTTCTAACCACTACTGGTTAGATGGTATTAAAAATTCATATCTTTCCTTATCTGCCTGTTACTGTTTGCTTTTCAGAGGTTTTTATGCTTTTGTTATTGTTTATTTGTTAGCTTGCTTTTGTTTTTCCACATGGCTGCTGCAAGCATCTCCCCCTCCCCCCCACCCCGGATTTGTAGCTATATTCAGAGGGAGAGGCAGGGTAGAGTGTGTCTACATCTTACCAGGGATTTGAAACCTAAACAATTTCTATGTAATGTATTCATTAATATACTCAGATTTAGGTTGACCATTTTATTATTTATTGTCTGTTTTTCTAGTCAGTCTCTTGTTCTTCTGCTCCCACTTTCTGGCCGCCTTTTGGTTTATCTGAGTATATTTTAGCATTCCATTTTGATTTATCTGTTGACTTTTTGGCTTTATCTTTTATATTATTTATAGTGCTTGCTACAGGGATTCAAATATACATATCTAATCTTACAGAGTCTACTTAGATCTAAGATTTTTTCCACTTCAAGTAAAATGCAGAAGCTTTACAAATTTCATATTCCTTTATACTTTATGGTACAATTGTTATATATATTACATCCATTTCTTAATCCCCGCAAAAAATATTATATTTTTGCTTTAAACAGTCATACTTAGTTTAAAAACTATAAATGAAGGAAAAATTGTCTGTCATATTTACTTGCTCTTCATTTTTCCAGTTTGAAGTTTCTTTTTAATGTCTTTTTCACGCTCTAAGGAACATAACTTATAATTTTCTGTAATAGTCTACTGGTGATAAAATCTATTATTTTTCTTCTTCATCTGAGAATGTCTTTATTTCTCCACTACTCCTAAAGGATATTTTTGCTTGGTATAGATTTCTGGGTTGACAATTTTTTTCTTTGCACACTTGAAAGACAATATTCATTATCTTATGGCTTTATGACTTATTAGAAAACTTCAGTAACCCGTTTCCCTATATGTAATGGCTCACTTTTCTCTGGTTGCTTTTAAGATTTCTGTTTCTTTAGTTTTCATCAGTTTAGTATAGTTTGCCATGGCATGATTTTCCTTGAGTTTATGTTTGGTCTTGATGACATGTAAATTCAAATTCTTCAATAAATGTGACACTGTTTTAGTCACGTATTCTGCCAGTGATTTTTCCTCACTATGTTTTTCTCTTTTCCTCTTGGAATTTCAATGAAAATTTTTAGATATTCTTACATTGTCTCACCAGCTACTTGTATTGCAGTCTCTAGGGAATAGGGCCCTTTTTAGATGTGTTATTTCAGTACAAGTTGATGACATATAATAAAATCCTGTCACCAACTATCCCAAATGCACATTTCATTAAAACTTCAGACCACAGTTAACCCCTCACACTGAACACCAAAATTACGTGTTATCACATGGTTATTTTATTCTTCAAAATCCTTTCCTTGTATTCTCATGGGACCCTCTCCTCTGCATGGAGAGAGCATTCATCTGAGCTTTAGGACCACAATTACTAAATGTAATTGAGTCAAGTAGAAGTATTCAATGACAAAGAAGCATCAGCAGATACAACCCCTACAACACATATAGACAATTAGTCAACAAGTATATGGGCTGTGCCAAGCTTTTGAGACACTACATTGTCCCTGACTTCCCAAGCAGCATTGACTTTTGTCTTGACTTCATTTCTGACTAACTGTGAAGGACTTTCTTCCAAATAATCAAAGTATTTTACATAGGAAGACATCTTGCTGTAATATCCCTGCTAAGAGGTATAAAGGGTATTTTAATATAAAGAAATTAAGTCAAAGATAGGCCTTCCAAGTAATTTCTTTCATTTGGATGTTAAATACTATCTTTGTCCCTAGGACAGGATGGCATTTAAATTAGTATCAATGCACATTAAAAATAAAGAGTGACAGGCTGCCAGCAGCCTGTGAAGGAAGAGGCAGCCTCTTCATCCAAGCCCCTTCATCAGGCATGCAAGACTGATTCAATATTTGAAAAATCAGTGTGAAGATGGCAGAGCAACATAGAAGATTTTTGTGCCTCTCATCCCTGAAATGCAGCCAGATCAACACCAAACCATCTCGAGGACCTAGAAAACCGATCCGAGGATTAACACAACAATCTGTATAACTAGAACCACAGAACTGGGCAGGTACACAGCACAGAGAGGTGAAATGGGGGAGAGAGAAGCTGCAGAGGGTAGGGAGCTGTTTTTGTTTGTGGAGAGAGGATGGAGACAGGGAGAAGAGTACAGGAAAAGCACTCCCCCTAAAAGCAGCTGGGGAGAAAGGAGAAAGGAGAAAGGAGAGGGTTTGGATACCATTAAGACTCTAAGAACAGGGGAGCACAGAGACTGAAACTCCTCAGCTTCACACCTGGCAGAGCTCTGGTGGGAAAGGCAAATCCCCAGGAGCAGACAGGAGGTCTGAGGGGTCCTCAGGCCACTTGGGGCAAAATGGCTCCCCTGCTGAGAGGACATTTGGTACAGGACATTTGTGCAGCCTCCCCACAGGCAAAGGTCCCAGTGAACCCTGGAGAACAGCTACCTTTGCTGGTGTTGGAAAAAGGGTGTTAAGGGTGAAGCCTGGCGCCAGATGTGTGTTGTGATTTACCATAATCCCTGAAATGCTGCTGCTACAAAATTGCACAGACTTTTTCTGGGGCGAGCTGGCACCTGGCCATTGTCTCTGGTCATCTGCAACAGCATAGTTGTATGAACATTCCTGGGGATGGGCAAGCACCCAGCCATTGCTCAGCAAGACCCTCCCCCAGAGGATCTGAGTAGGTCAAAGCCACAGTCCCTCAGAAGTGAGGGCTTGGGAAACACCCATCTGAGACAAAACTCAGGAGAGAGGTGCCGCCTGGCAGGCTGACAGCTTAGTCACAGATAGGGGAGAAGTGGGTAGTGGAAGGAGGCCAGAGGCAAAAAAGGGGTGCTTGATAGCTAGTGGGCAAGAGCACAGAGTTCTGATACCAGAGACTGGGTAGCTTGGTGAAACCATTTTCACCTCTCCTGTGCATGTGCATACACATGCCACAGTGATCCACCCTAGTAAGCTAAGCAGTGCCATCTACTGGAGAACAGAGTCATTATGTCAAGTCCCATCGAACTGTACCAATCATGCTCTAAAAGAGCATGCTTAGTTTATGGACTATAAAGTACTTTATAGTTTGACTTCTAGGGGAAACTGAATGTAATTTCAATTGTATTCTATTCTGTTTGCTAGTACATCCATTCATTTCTTTCTTTTACATTTCTTTTCTTATTCTTAAATTCAGAAAGGGAAAATTTTTTTATTTTGTTTTTATAAAAGAGATTTCTCTTTATTTTTTTCTACTATGTTTTTTACTTTTTTGTTTATATTTTTAGTTCTGTTTTACTTTCATCATTTGATTTTATTCTATTTTATTGTATTCATTTTTTTAAATTTCCAAACATTTTCCTTTTTTGTTTTTCTTTCCCTTTTCCCTTTATTTTATCAAACTTCTTTCAACCAGACCAAAACAAACCTAGCATCTAACATCCTTTATTTGATTTTTCTGTTGTTTTTAATTTTGATTTTTAATTTTATTAGTTATTTTTCATCCTCCAAAATGACAAAACGAAGGAATTCACCCCAAAAGAAAAACAGGAAGAGATGACAGCCACAGACTTAATCAACGGAGATACAAGCAATATGCATAAACCAAAATTTAGAATCATGATAATAAGAAGACTAGCTGGAGTTGAAAAAGCATACAATCCCTTTCTGCAAAGATACATACAGTAAAATCTAGTCAGGACTAAATTTAAAATCTTACAACTGAGATACAGTCTCAAATGAATGCCACGGCAGCAACAATGAATGAAGCAGAGTGATGAAAGAGCAATATAGAGAAAAAACTTACAGAGAATAATGACATAGGACAAATGCTTAACCCCACTCATCATCAGGGAAATAAAAATCAAAACCACATTTAGATACCTCCTCACACCAGAATGGTGTCATACCATTTAGTCAGAATGGCCAAAATGAACAACTCAGGCAACAGCAGATGTTGGTGAGGATGCGGAGAAAGAAGATCTCTTTTGCACTGCCAGTGGGAATGCAAACTGGAGCAGCCACTTTGAAAAACAATATGGAGGTTCCTTGAGAAGTTAAAACTAGAAAGACCTTACCACTCCGCAATGGCACTACTAGGTATATATCCGAAGGATAAAGGTGTGTTTTTTTGAAGGGGCACATGTACCCCAATGTTTATAAAAATGCTATCAACAATAGCCAAAGTCTGCAGAGAGCCCAAATGTCTATCAACAGATGAAGGGATTAAGAAGATGGTGTGTGTGTGTGTGTGTGTGTGTGTGTGTGTGTGTGTGTATAATGGAATATTACTCAGTAATCAAAAAGAATGAAATCTTGCTAGTGCAACAATGTGGATGGAACTAGAGGGCATTACCTAAGTGAAATAAGTCAGAGAAAGACAAATATCATATGACTTCACAAAACAGATGCACATAAAGGAAGGGAAGCAAAAATAATACAAAAACGGAGGGAAACAAAACATTTTGTCTTAAATACAGAGAAGAACTGAGGATTTCTTGAGGGGTTGTATGTGGGGGGAAGGGTAAATGGGCAAGAGGATGGGTTAAGGGTGGGATGAGCACTGGATGTTATGCATAAGGGATACATCATGGAATCTACTCCTGAAATCATTATTGCACTCTATGATAACTAACTTGGATGTAAATTAAAAATTAATACAAAAAAGAATAAAATTAAATAGTTACATGAATATGCAACCTCTTAAAATACTCTTTATATTCACAGACCATTTGCAAACCAGATACATATTTTATACTTT
>NC_043710.1:62799992-62801177 GCF_006229205.1 Suricata suricatta
CTCTAAGGCATATTACTTTTCACTGTTTCACTTAGGTCTCTTTCCATGATTTTGTCCTGTTCTTTCCTTTGGAACATATGTCTCTGTCTCCTCCTTTTATCTTATTTTCTGTGCCTATATCACGTATGTCTCCTGCTCTTGAAAGTAGTGGCACAATTAGAAGAGGTCTTCTAGAGCCTGCAGTGCCGTCTCTCCTCTTCACCAGAACCCAGGGCTTCAGGGGTATCTCTTTGTGTGACACTTTGTCTTCAGTTCACTCATCTTCAGTGGTTCTCTTTTCCTATTGTAGATAGTTTTTTGTCTCTGCGCTGTTTATGGGCCATTCTGGGGCTGCCTTGGGCTTGAATTGTCAGACCAGGCATTTGTTAGAGATTCAGTAGCACCAAACTGCAGGGCACTTTCTCTGTGTAGTCCCTGAAAAGTTGCCGTTGCTGGTCAGGCCCTAAAGTCAGACCAGATGTGCCCTTAGCCCACTGCTGAGGCTGCAGTCTGACTGGTGTGTGTGGTTCTTTCCCTCTCCCCAGGGAAGGAGTAACTTTGGAGAGATGCTGATCCCGGTCCAGACTATTTGCACACAGCCAGGCATGTGGCACTGCTTGAATGGGCTCTGCCCAAGAGTGTGTTAGAGGAGGTGGATCTGCCAAAACATAGTGGGGGAGAATGAAATGCATGATGTAAGCAAGTTATATGGTGAGTGTTGGTCCACAGTTGTTCCCACAGGTAGCCCTCTGTTTACACTGGGGTGGTGGGGGAAGAAATGGTGCCTGCTAGCTCCTTTGTTCCTGGAAAAGCTTTCCAAGGATCCCTGCCCCTTAGGCACATGCTCTGAGATCAGTATAAATGTACATCCCCTCCCACATGCCCCAGACATTTTTCTAACTGCTGATTCTCTGTGGGCTGTTTATTGTGATGTCTCTTTAAGGGTGGGCCCTCTCTTTCCTCTCACCCTCCTGGCTTACCCACAGCTGAGCTCATTGATTTTTATTTTTTTAATGTTTGTTTATTTTTGAGAGAGAGAGAGAGAGAGCAAGAGACAGAGCATGAGTGGGGTAGGGGCAGAGTGAGAGGAAGACATAGAATCTGAAGCAGGCTCCAGGTTCTAAGCTTCCTGACATGGGGCTCAAACTCATGAAACCATGAGATCATGACATGAGACAAAGCTGGACACTTGACTGACTGAGCCAT
>NC_043710.1:62801277-62802526 GCF_006229205.1 Suricata suricatta
TAAGGATCTCACTGATATCTTCCATTCTTTTTTCATCTCTGGTGAGTATCTTTAGTTGTTACTTTAAATTCTCTCTAAGGCATATTACTTTTCACTGTTTCACTTAGGTCTCTTTCCATGATTTTGTCCTGTTCTTTCCTTTGGAACATATGTCTCTGTCTCCTCCTTTTATCTTATTTTCTGTGCCTATATCACGTATATCTCCTGCTCTTGAAAGTAGTGGCACAATTAGAAGAGGTCATGTAGAGCCTGCAGTGCCATGTCTCCTCTTCACCAGAACCCAGGGCTTCAGGGGTGTCTCTGTGTGTGACACTTTGTCTTCAGTTCACTCGTCTTCAGTCGTTCTCTTTTCCTATTATAGATAGTTTTTTGTTTCTGCACCATTTATGGGCCATTCTGGGGCTGCCTTGGGCTTGAATTGTCAGACCAGGCATTTGTTAGAGATTCAGTAGCACCAAACTGCAGGACACTTTCTCTGTGTAGTCCCTGAAAAGTTGTCGTTGCTGGTCAGGCCCTAAAGTCAGACCAGATGTGCCCTTAGCCCACTGCTGTGGCTGCAGTCTGACTGGTGTGTGTGGTTCTTTCCCTCTCCCCAGGGAAGGAGTAACTTTGGAGAGATGCTGATCCCAGTCAGACTATTTGCACACAGCCAGGCGTGTGGCACTGCTTGAATGGGCTCTGCCCAAGAGTGTGTTAGAGGAGGTGGATCTGCCAAAACATAGTGGGGGAGAATGAAATGCATGATGTAAGCAAGTTGTTGGTCCACACTTGTTCCCACAGGTAGCCCTCTGTTTACCCTGGGCTGGTGGGGGAAGAAATGGTGCCTGCTAGCTCCTTTGTTCCTGGAAAAGCTTTCCAAGGATCCCTGCCCCTTAGGCACATGCTCTGAGATCAGTATAAATATACATCCCCTCCCACATGCCCCAGACATTTTTCTAACTGCTGATTCTCTGTGGGCTGTTTATTGTGCTGTCTCTTTAAGGGTGGGCCCTCTCTTTCCTCTCACCCTCCTGGCTTACCCACAGCTGAGCTCATTGATTTTTATTTTTTTAATGTTTGTTTATTTTTGAGAGAGAGAGAGAGAGAGAGAGCAAGAGACAGAGCATGAGTGGGGTAGGGGCAGAGTGAGAGGAAGACATAGAATCTGAAGCAGGCTCCAGGTTCTAAGCTTCCTGACATGGGGCTCAAACTCATGAAACCATGAGATCATGACATGAGACAAAGCTGGACACTTGACTGACTGAGCCAT
>NC_043710.1:62802626-62885969 GCF_006229205.1 Suricata suricatta
AAAAAAAAGCATTATATAATTATTAAGGGAACATTCCAACAAGAAGATAAAACAATTGTGAATAAACATGTACCCGACAAGAAAGCACCCAGAAACATAAAGCAGTTAATAACAAGCATAAAGGAAGTAACAAATGGTAATGCAATAACAATGGGGAATTTTAATATCCTACCTACATCAACGGACAGATTATCCAATATCCAAACAGAAAATCAACAAGTAAAGTGATTCAAGTGGCCTTGAATGACACATTGGGCCAGAGAGACTAAGAGATATATTCAGAACATTCCATCCTAAAGCAGCAGAATATACATGATTTTCAAGTGTACATGGAACAGTCTCCAGAATAGATCACATATGAGGCCATAAAACAAGTCTCAACCAGTTTAAAAGATCAAAGTCATCCTGTGCATCTTTTCTAACCACAATGGTATGAAACAGTAAATAAACCACAAGAACAAATCTGGAAAGACCACAAGCTTTCCATGGAGGTTAAATCGCATGCTAATAAACCCTGGATGGGTCAACCAAATAAAATCAAAGAAGAAATGAAAAAATTCATGAAGACAAATGAAAATAAAAACACAACAGTCCCAAATCTTTGGGATAGGTACAGCAAAAGTGGTTCTAAAAGGGAATTTTACAGCAATACAGGTCTACCTCAAGAAGCAAGAAAAATCTCAACCTAACACTGAGACTAAAAAAGCTGGAGAAAGAAAAACAAACAAACCCAAAACGATCAGAAAGAAAGAATTTACAAATGTTAGAGCAGAAATAAATGATATAGACAGATAAGAAACAATAGAATAGATTAATGAAACCAGGAACTTTTTCTTTGAAAAGATAAAAAAAAAATTGATAAACCTAGTAGGCAGATTCACCAAAAAGAGAGGGGGGAGTCAAATAAACAAAATCTAAAATGAAAGAGGAAAAAAAACCAATCAACAGCACAGATATACAAATAATTATAAGGGATTATTATGAAAAACTATATATCGGGGCGCCTGGGTGGCTCAGTCGGTTAAGTGTCCGACTTCAGCTCAGATCATGATCTTATGTTCCTGCATTGGAGCCCTGCATCAGGCTCTGTGCTGACAGCTCAGAGCCTGAAGCCTCCTTCCGATTCTGTGTCTCCCTCTCTCTCTGACCCTCCCTACTCATGCTCTATCTCTGTCTCAAAAACAAATAAAACATTAAAAAATTTTTTTTAAATGAAAGACTATATATCAAAAATTGGACAGCCTAGAAGAAATGGATAAATTCCTAAAAATATATAATGTCCCAAAACTAAATCAGGACAAAATAATAAATTTGAATAGACCAATTATCAACAAAGAAATTGAATCAGTAATAAAAAAAAAACCCCAACAAATAAAAGTCCAGGACTAGATGACTACACAAGCAATTTCTAACAAATATTTAAAGAGTTAATACCTATTCTTTTGAAACTATTCCAAAAAATAGAAGAGAAATTCATTCTATGAAGCTAGCTTTGCCCTGATACCAAAACTAGATAAAGACACCACCAAAAAAGAGGATTACAGGACAATATTCCCCCAATGAACAGAGATGCAAAATTTCTCAATAAAATAAGTAAACCAAATCCAACAATACATTTAAGAAATAATTCACCATAAATATGTGGGATTTATTCCCAGGATACAAGTGTGGTTCTATTTGCAAATCAATCAATATGATATATATCACATCAATAAGAAAAAGGATAAAACCCATATGATCATTTCAGTAGACACAGAAAAGGCATTTGATAAAGTACAACATCCATTTATGATAAAAACTGTGAACAGGGTAGATTTAGAACGAACATACCTCAACATAATAAAGGTCATCTATGAAAAACCAAGAGCCTACATACTCAATGGGGAAAAATTGAGAGCTCGTCCCCCTAAGGTCAGGAACAAGACAAGGATGTCCACTCCCACCACTCTTATTCAACATAGACCTGGAAATCCTAGCCACAGCAATCAGAAAACAAAAAGGAATAAAAGGCATCCAAATTGGTAAGGGAGAAGTAAAATGTTCACTAATTGCAGGTAACATATATTATATATAGAATATCCTAAAGACTCCATCAAAAAAATTATTAAAACTGATTAATTCAGTAAGGTAATGGGATACAAAACTTAGTATACAGAAATCCATTGCTTTTTTATGCACTAATAATGAAGTATATTTATTATTTATAAATAAATAAATAGCTAAGTAAAGCTTACATCAAATGTTCATAAGTTACTTTTCCCTATTGATCACTCTGGCAATTTGACAAAACCTATGAACTCTCCTTAGAGAGATGTTTTGAAGTGCATAATTTTTTTAAAAAAGCATATTAAATTATAGTTGCAACAGTATTTAAAATTTTGTGATGTACTAATATATATGGCTTTTTCTTATTTCATTAACAAAAAGATTTAGCATCAGGTCTGATAACTATCATAATTTTAAAGTAGTGATGAGTATAACTTATTTTGATATGTCTATAATGTGATATGAATATATCTATGATTTCTATTGGCATCGAAATCACAGTACAGCTAATATTACTGTAGTTTATCTTCATTTATAATTTACCGAAATGCTACACTTCATTTGGTAGTTACTAAAAATAAACATATAAATTTTTCTTAAATGCTTCAAGCTAACTTGTTCCTCCTCATCTGTATTGTGCTACAAGTAAACACTAAGATGAGAATAAATATTTTATGTAAGATGTTTTATTTTTAGTTCTAAAATTTGCATTTGATTCATTCCGTAGTTCCTATGTCTTCACTGAGAACATTCATTTGCATCATTTCAATAGTGCTTCATTTACTTTGTGAAGTCAAATATCTGCTTTATTATCTTTGTTTTCTAAACTCATCACTTGTATTACATTTTGGTTGACATTTGGTGATTGCCTCTGCCACTGAGAATTGGTTAAACTTCCTGGTTCATTCTGTGTAGAAAATTTTTAACTGTAACCTTAACATTTTGAATAGATGTGGTGACACCTTAGGTTTCGTTAAAATAGATGTTAGTTCAATAAAATTCCCTGTGAGTGTGATTCAAGTGGAATTCTACTTTCCAGCCTTTGCTGTGCTGATTTGGGTATATCCATGCATATGCATTTAAAGGTATAATGTGGGACTTGAGCTAGTGTATACCATATTTCAGTTTTCAAAGATCTGCTGTGCTTATTTGGATATGTTTCTGCATATGAGTAGCTCAAATATGAGCCCGAACCTGTGTTGGTTCATACAAAATATTAGGGGACCTTTTTCTTAAGCCTTCTCACCTCCAGGATTTCACTTTTCTACCAGCCACTTTTCCTCACTTAATGAATTTTTAAAAAGTTTCTTTATGATTGTTTTTGTCCAGATTGCTCCAGAATTCTCTATGAGTAGAGCCGTTCTTAGGGCAAAGCAATGAGTGAAAAAATAATACATAGGAAAATGTCTCACACTCTTTGTACCATGGAGTTTCTTTCTGCCCTTTTGTCTCTGGCATAGCCCAAGGCAAAAGAAGGCTGAAAAAAGGAAGAGTAAGAAAAAACTTGTATCTCTTGAAGGTCCGGCTCTCATGTTCCCTTTTCCTAGATACTCTAGCCAGAAAGCCAGAGTTTCTCTAGAAGCATTTGCTGACTTTCTTGCTACCATGCATTCCCACATTTGGTCCATTCTAGAGTCAATGAAAGGCAATATAAGATTTTTAAAAATAAAGACATTTATTTCTATATGTGCCATTCTTCAATTTTTGGCATCCCTCCTTAATCTGGCTACTATTGTTAACTTCTAACAACTTCTGAGTCTTTGGATTCTTTGTGTTTTATGCAGTTATCATCTGTGATTTATTTAGTTATGATGGATGTGAAACAAGCTATTGTAGGCTTGCTCTACTAACTTATTTGCTCAACATCAGAGTTTAAAAGTATTATATTTTAATGGATATATTATTGCATGAACATTGAAGGAAAGCTGTGTGTGTTTATGTGAGTGTGTGCATATAACTTTACCTATATCAATCTGATATAAATAATAAAAATTACCTAAAATATAGTGGAAAATATTTGCTTTTCTCCCTGCACCTGTTATATATCTGACTGAAAGAACAAAGAATTGTTTTGGAAGATTCACTCTAGAGAAGAAACAGATTATTATGAAGGGGAATTTTGCTCGCAGGAAATACAGTGGCACATATCACACTTTCTTTAATGGGACAAATGTAAAATTCCTAGATAGTGGACTCTTAACGTTGACATTGGCATGAATTAACTAGCTTCCAAACTAAGACGAAATCTTAAAGATTTTCCATCTTTTCTCTGCTTTGAGCATGTTTCTTTATAAGAACTGGAGGGGAAATTCACTTTATTGAAACAACATTTTTTCTATAGATAAGTCTTTTTTTTTAATTTTTTAAACGTTTTGTTTATTTTTGAGACCAAGAGAGACAGAGCATGAGTGGAAGGTGGGGGCAGAGGAAGAGGGAGACACAGATTCAGAAGCAGGCTCCAAACTCTGAGCTAGCTGTCAGCACAGAGCCTAGCGGGGCATAACACACGATCGGTGAGATCAAGACCTGAGCCGAAATCGGAGGCCCAACCGACTGAGCCACCCAGGCGCTCCTAGATGTGTCTTCTTTAAAGAAATGTGTATTCAAATTCTGTGCTCATTTTTTTAAATTGAGCTATTTGGTTTTGTTGTTGTTGTTGTTGTTGTTGTTGAGTTGTAGGAGTTTTTATGTATTATGGATATTAACCTCTTTAAGCTTAGGCCCTTTTGTTCTCAGGAATTCGTAATGGTGGGAGGTAGCTTTGTCGAGGAAATAGTTCTAGATTTTGGTACCTTCACTTTTGGATTAGATTAACACCTCCTTGCCAAATAATGTTTCTTCTCTTTCTTTCTTCTCATTCCTTTCCTTATTTCTCTCTTTTTCTCTTCTCTTTTTCCTCCTTCACCCCCACTTTCTTCTTTTCTCCTCCTTTTCTGAACTTCTGTTTAGTATTCTTTTATCTCTGTCTGTCTTCTATCTTTCCCCATCTCTTCATCTCTTCCAGCCTCCCTCCTTCCAGTGGTTACATAATTTCTCAGACGATAACCTGTATTAAAGTAATGTTTGTAAAATCTAATTTACATGTAAACGGCAGAGATTTTTTCTTTTTCCAATTTAAAACCTCAACAGAACAGAGTATGAGGGGTAAGTCTTTTTATAATTATGTGCAACAAAGAAAGACCTCAAAAACATAAAATGTATTAATGTGCACACACACATACACACACAATCTATCAAGTCCATTGAAAAATTTAAAATATTTTGAAGCCTAAGTGTAACTAGCAAATAATATAGATATAACAATAATTATATACTTGCAACCCTTGGCCTAATTATACATTTAAAAATTTTCCAGTCTATGCTGAACTCTAAATCTGACTATTTAGATGATTTTGTTTTTGTTCTGTTTTGTTTTTATTTTACATCATGTATATCTTATTCTTAATATGTATGAGCATGCATTTTATAACATGAATCTACCCAAATCATTATATTTCACTGAAGTTATTTTTTCATCTTAAAATATCAGAGTCAAAAAACATTTAAGAGATTATGGCATCTTGGTACCTTAGTTTTTAGTTGGGGGCAATGAAATTTAGAAACAGGAAAATAAACTACTTTTTTTGCAAGAAAATTAAAGTAGCACAACTAGTGATAGCACCTGGTATTCTGATTCTGAATTCAATGATTTTCTTGTGACATGTCAAAGTTTTTCTATGAATGAGTGAGAATCCCAGAGTTGACTAGAAAGTTTTGTCCTATTGTAAATTATTTTTGTTAATGCCATAATTGGTCTCTTTTTAAAGTCATGTCGTGTATATACTAAAGGCCAGTGCAATTCCTTCTTTCTTCTATAAGTGAAGGGGAGGGAACCCACTAGGTTTATCTTGTTATTTTAATAAAAATCATTTATTAAAGCCTTTAAAATACCTCATCTATTTCTAAAAGACCATCGTGTCTATCTTAGTTAAAACCTTGCTTTTCATAATAATGTTGGTTGTACTGAATTATGTTAGCTCAAGAACAATAACAGGTTCCAAGAAGTGGCCAAGCTCTTCACTGGAAAAAAACAGAGTCATCCTTGGAAATACTGATCCTAATCATAAACACCATGTGTTCACTCAAAACACTAATTAGGCAAATAATCTATGTTTACAATTAGGTTTATCATCTTGCTTACTATAAGGAAAGAAATAAAGTTAGTAGAAGACCTTAACTTTGGATAAATTTAAATTTAAATTCAGAGTTACTCATAAGCTCTGTGACTTGGGCAAACAATACATCTCTCTGAGCTTTGGTTCTCTCATCTATAAACGGGGATGATAATTCTCACCTTCTTGATGCAGATGAGCTAGTCTATGGATATCCTTAGACAAAACAGATCGTTACCCTCCACCCGTGAATGTTAAGTTCTTGCTCTAGTCTCTGTAGAATATCTGTAAATAATATTAGAGAACAATGTCTTTTATTGTATAATATCACTGCCAAGTGGGCATACAATAAAAACCACTACATTACAAATCATGACATATTTTCTTTCTTAAATCATTCCTTGCATCTGTCCCATCATCTCTTTTTCCTTTCACACACTGGCTTGGATAGAATCCTATTTTTGCTAGGTCTTGCCATTTCCTACAGTCAAGTTACAGCCCAAACTTTCTTGTCTCCATGGCTACATCTAAATCCTGCCCTGGAGAGATTAAATGGAGATTCATTAGGCTGCCACATGCCTAGACACATTTCCTTATCCCTAGAAGAATTTTTATTATTAAAAAACGACTAATTGTTAATAATCACTTGTTAGAAAGCATGCACAAATATGCTAGGATTTAATTAAGCTGAGCAAATAAAAGGCAGATTTTCAATAAAGGAGAATTAACTATTTCCCTATTAATTTATTTAAGAAGAAAAAAGAACTTCTGCAAAAGATTCCTTCTAATTCTGAACGCATTTATTATTAAACTTTGAATACAGTTTTCCAAATGCGGTAAAGAAAAATATAAAAATTGTATAGCATCAGTTTCTACAACTACCTGCTCTTATAATTGGGTAGGGTACAGATAAGGCAGTATAATTATGATTTGGGGTTTGTGTGTACATTTTAATAATAAGTACAATGTAAATTATCCTTTATATTTCATAAAGCTTTACAGTTTTTAAAGAACTTTTAACTTAATTATTATATAGAGTAGCATAATAACATTAAGATAAATAATATCACTAATTTAATGAGTATCAGAGACTGTGACTTGCCAAGATCATATAGTGGCAGAGCTAATAAGAATTAGAACTGACTTTCAACTTTGTCTTTCTGATTCCATGATTTTAGAGCATATCACACAGTGCATTGTAAACATCTCTTTATGTTTTTTCCTCACCCTAGAACTTGAACTTCAAGGGACAGCATTCAGTTCCATATTCAAGTCTATAAACCTTGGTGCTGAGTACAATGCCCAATACATGGTAAATATTAAATAATGTATTCTGGAGATCTAGTTGAAGCTCTAGTTCTTATAAACTTTACTCTCCAAACCTGTTTCCTCATCTGTAAAATAAAGAGATTAGGCAGGATGATCTCTGAGACCCTGCTGACTCAAATAACTCTTTATTCTCTATCTTGAAAGTGAAGCATCAGTTTTATTAGTCTTAGACCAAGTTATAAAATTCCTGTAGTATGGTCAACAGCATCCAGAAAGCAGTTTTCAAGACTCATCAGAAGTCCTATCTAATAGTCCTTAATATGGTACAGATCTGTACTTCTTCAAGGGTCTGCTATGGTCTAACTCTCAGATAAATCATGGAAATATATTTTGTAAGTTAAAGAAATAAGAATAACAGGAATATTTCTTTACATAAGGAAATATTTAATCTAAAATAGAAAAGGGTAGAGTAGAAGAGGCATTCCATATGGGATGGTAGCTGCTAGATACAAAATCATTTGTTGGAACCTAATTTGTTTGATTCCGCCAAAGTTTGTCCCTAAAAAACATATATCAAAACATTTCTAACTCCTTGTCCTGGTTGTAGTATCACATTGCTTTTCCTATAAAGACAGCTTTGTCAGAAGGTTGGAGGTCTCCGGAGATCCAGTCAAATAGAACATCATGGGGAGAGATTTGGTGGATGCATCACAAAGTGATTTTTCATTAGGAAATTCAGTATACAACAATCTCTTATCTAGTTCATTTAGGGTCATTTAGCATCATCTGGGTTGGCAGCTAGAATCCTGAACATAATATGTGCATGGCCTTGTATGACCTCACATATCCTTTCTGGGTTCATGTGAGACAGAAAACCCACTCATAATCGGCAAATGCTAAGCCCCTCTAATAATCTATGTCCTGTGTATCTCACTAAGTTTGTGTTAAGAGCAGTGGCATTCTCCAGGTAATAAAAAAAAAAAAGAAAGAAAAAAGCTCACAAATTGTAAAGTGTCATCATAAGAACTAAATTCTCAAACTACCACACCAAAATTAGGAGAGAAGGATCTATCAAGAGAGAGATGGCACCTGAAATCTGCTTACAAGGACAAAAAACCGCTACAGCCATACCGTCAGGGAGAAAAGAAAACACCCATTTTGAAACACACCCAGAATGATCTTTGTAACCAAGTCATAATCCAATAAAAAGGACTTTGTAAAAAATGTGACTCCTAATCCGTATTCCAGCTGGAGGGAGGGAATTTCTCCTCCCCCCCTGCCCTGAGAGCCTTCTTGCCTTACATAAAAGGAAAACAAAAATAAACAATAAAGCAAAAGATTTCAAAGAAATAGATTGAGAATACTGGACCAAGGGAAGGCATTACAGGGAAGGGAAAAACTGGACCACTGCAGAAATTATAGAAAGGGATAGTGAAATCCAAGACCCCAAGACACAGGTCAACTAAAAACCTACGAGTTAGTCAGAATATTATAAAAATCTTCTTACCAAAGCCTATTTATCTCAGTTCCTATTACCCTATACAACATGTTGGTCTTCCAGCAACAACTTCAAAAAATATAAGGTATGTGAAAAGGATGGAGAAAATACAGTTTACATAAAGCATATGAGAAGCAGACTTAGATATGAGACAGATGTTAAAATCATAAGACAGGGGGCACCTGGGTGGCTCAGTCAGTTAAGCCTCCGACTTCGTCCCAGGTCATGATCTCACATTCATGGGTTCGAGCCCCGTGTCGGGCTCTTGTGCTGACAGCTCAGAGCCTGGAACCTGTTTCCAATTCTATGTTTCCCTCTCTCTGCCCATGCCCGCTCATGCTCTGTCTCTCTCTGTCTCAAAAATAAATAAAACAATAAAAAAATATTTTAAAAAATCATGACAGAAAATTTTAAATAACTATGATTTAACAAATTAAGGACTTTAATGGAAAAAGTAAATGGCATGCAAGAACAAATGGATAACATAAACAGAGAGATGGAAATTCTAAAACAGAAGCAAAAGGAAATGGGGGGGGGAATGCAGCTCCTAGTACATTGCTCCATTTCAATAGGCAAGAGTTCTAGCCAAGATTTGAGCAAGAACGTATTAATTTTGAAAAGAGTAACAGTAAGCACTGATGCCCTGAGAGGATAGGGTGAGAATTTAAAATTAAATATGTGAGGGAGAAAACTAAAGATTGTATAACTCTGTTCTTACCATCTAAGCTTTGGGCTCAGATGTGCTAAAATGCTTTTTCTGTCATTAGCCATAGTAGTGCATGGAAGACCTCAGTAGGAAGGTTGACTATGCTGAGCTGGCTCCTGTGACAAACTGAATCTCAGAGTGCTACATTGGTGTGGCCTGATGTGCATAATGGTTGGTCCTGGAATCCAGATACATTTAAAAATTTTTTTTTAATAAGTGACAACTTTTATAGCTATTTTCTTTTACTGTTCTTATTTATTTTAGAGAGAGAAAGAGTATGAGCAGGGGAGGGTCAGAGAGAAAGGAAGACACAGAATGTGAAGACAGGCTCCAGGCTCTGAGCTAGCTGTCAGCACAGAGCCTGATGCAGGGCTCAAATCCACAAACCGTGAAATCATGACCTGAGCTGAAGTCGGTAGCTTAACTGACTGAGCCACCCAGGCGCCCCAGCTTTTATAACTATTTTAAAAGCATAACAAATTTTAAATCTCATCATGGGAGATTTTTGCTTTTCCTAAGACTTTTGTATAAGACTTTTCCACTGCTCATGGAAGATATTTAAAAGTCATTAAAGGGACATTGTTGATCAAGAACCTTTGAAAATTAATGATAAAGAGGAAACAAATAGAATTGAAGTTTTACATTTTTCAGAGACATCTATCTAAGAAATTTCACTTATTTAAGAAGATTAATTATCTCATTTTAAATTTATCAATCATAACACCTTAAAGGAAAGCAAGCTTTTTTTGAATTAGCAAATTTGATTCAGTGTTATCCTCTCAAAAGAATGCCATTCATTCAATAGTTGTGGCTATAATGACATCCTTTAAGAAGTTGGATCCAACCTCTGAAACATATTTTCAAAAGTATTCTAAATTCCGGTTTTATACAAAGAAAAAGTAGAATGTATAATCTTACTAAATATTGCATTGCAATGTGCAATAGGAGACTCTCAGAATATCAATAGGTGAATTAAATAAAATACCCTAGTCCTTAGATGAAACAAATGTTTCTTGTACAAGTATTTCCTTAAAAATATAAAAACATGTTTCCTTTATTAATCAACCTAGTAGTTCAGTAAGGCAATTCCAATATAACTAAGGAGTTTTTTTATTTAAAATATATTTTTCTTAGGCACATGTATTTCACAATTCCTGAAAACTAGCATGGTCTGGGACAGAGAACTAAAGTAACCCTTTATGAGTACACATTTTTTTTGGAAGTAGGATTAAACAGTATGACTAGATGCTTTAATAAATTATTAAACAAGTCAAAGAGATATGCAATAGGTTGAAGTGTTCCATTATGGACTGACAGACAATGATAGTTATTTAAGATATATAAAAACATTCTTTTTTCTATCAGTATTCAAGACTTACTATCATTTTCCTTATTCCTCTAAAATATTGTCTTATGTTCTCACACAGGCATATGCCTCTTAAGTGCCTAAATACCATAAATTGTATAGGAAACTAGAATAAGATATCAAATTTCCTAGTAGGATCCAGACTTCCAGTGTACTAAATACAAAGTTAAAACGAAAAAATTCTTTTAAAAAGGCAGGTATAAGTTTTGTTGGACACTCGGGGGAAGTAGTGATTCTTTCTAATTGGTCCTTGGTGTTAAGGTTTTAAGAAGAAGAAAGAGCAGATCATTTTAGGTGAAGGGAAAAATATCTGTAGGAAACATTTCAGTGTGATTTTTGAAAATGTTGATATAGAATAAAATATGGGACAAGAGTCCAGAGTTAGGTTGTGATCAAACATGTAGAATGATAGAGGTTTGCTTAGAAATTTGGTCTTTGAATCTCCCAGTGAGTAAAATAATGGTTAGATATGGAGAAATTTGAAGACTAGTTAGAAGAGAATTTAGGAGTGAGACTGGAATCTAAACAGTAAGGATGGAAAGGGGTTCACAGATATGAGGGAAACAACGTCAGAGAAATCAACAGGATTTGCCAACAAAGTGGATATAAAAAGATGAGAGAGGAAAAAGTCAAAAATCCATCTGAAGTCATGAGCCTGAATGGGTATTTTGACAATTATACCACTAACTTAGTCACCAGAAATAAATGGGAAAAAACAGCACAACACGGATTTATTATTGAAAAACTACTAGAGCTTCAACTATTTGCAAGTCCATATGCTCCTTGCTTGCAACTACTCCACACTCCTCCCTGCTCCCTAATTCTCCCATCCCCTGACCGCCCCAACTTAGTTTTTAATAACTGTATTTTTATCACATCAGTCTGGAAACAAAACCCAGCAACTGTGCTGTTGATGAGAATAGACTTGACTTGGGGCAAGACAAGGGTGTAGAACCCATTGTTTTTCCAACTAAAACTGATTTATTCAGTACCAAACAAATGCGAAAACCCCAAGCTTGCCATTATGATGTTTCAAGCTTTGATGGGGCAAACAGTGGGCACACCGTAAATCTGAGAGATTCATGAAAGGCCTGAATAAGCTCTCCCTAAATGCCAGCTGCCTAAAAACTGAAGATTGTTGTAGGCTTCCTCAGAAGAGCCCACTGAGAAAAAACAGCTAAGGAAAACTCGAGCACTGACTGCAACTTTGATTATATTTCCCCACCAACTGAGCTCATGCAGCAGAGGGCAGAAGCCTTAAAATCTTGAGTTATTAAAAAATGTTTTAATGTTTATTTATTTTGAGGGAGAGAGAGATAGAGTGAAAGCAAAGGAGGTGGCAGAGAGAGAGGGAGAAACAGAATCCAAAGAAGGCTCCAGGCTTCAAGCTGCCAGCACAGAGCCTGAAGAGGAGCTTGACCTCATACTCATGAACAGAGATCATGACCTGAGCTGAAGCCGGATGCTTAACCAACTGAGCCACCCAAGTGCCCCAAAATCTTGAGTTATTTAAAAGTAAAACCTCTACTGAAGTCACTGGCTTACTGGCAAGATATATAGACACAGAGGTGATTCTTAGGAAGTCAAGCTAAAAATTAAAAAAAAACAATAACTGTGGGAATAGACATCAGTAGCCATAGTAGACAGTTTAAGTACAGTTTAAGTACAAATTGAAAAACAAAACAAAAAAACAATTTAGAAAAATAAAATTGAATCTAGATTCACTACAAAACATCTTATTGATATCTGCATTCAACTCAAAATACTGAAAAATACACAAAGCAAAACAAAAACAAAATAAACAAATACAAAACACACACACACACACACACACACACACACACACACAAAACAACAGGAAAAGGTGACCTATCCACAGGGAAAAATGTGGCCAATAAAATCTGTGAATTGACCAAGAGGTTGTGTTTAGCAGACCATGACTTCAAAACTTCAAACTTCTAACAGGTTGAAATAACTAAAGGAAAATAAGACAATGATTCATCAAAATAATAATGTCAATGGAGAAATATAAATTATAAAAAAGCATCAAATAAAATTATTAAGTTAAAAGGTATAAAAACCAATAGGAAAAAATTTGCTGAATGAGCTCAACAGAAGATTTCCAGTACTAGGAGGAAGTATCAGTCATCTTGAAGACAGCAAAATGGAAATTGTCTAGTCTAAAGTCCAGGGATAAGAAATGGAATAAAAATGAATATAGCATCAAGGGTATATAGGACAATATCAAGTATGCCGACATATGTGTAATCAAGTACCAGTAAAAGTGGAAGAAGAAAAAAAGCTCAAAATACATATATGAAAAAAAACATGGTTAAATCATTCCCAAATTTGATGAAAAACATTAATCTATACATCCAAGAAGCTCTGCAAACCATAAATTAAGAGAGATTTATACTTAAATATAGAGAACAAACAGGAGGTTGCTGGGGGTTATGGGAGGGGGGATGGGCTAGATGGATTAAGGGCATTAAGGAACTTGGATGTAAATTTAAAAATTAATTTAAAAAAAGAGATTTGTATTTAAAGTCAACAGACTCAAGAAGCTAAAATCAAAATTTATAAAGAAAATCTTAAAAATAGCAAAAGAAAAATAACCTATCATATAAAACATGAACAACAATATAATTAATAGCAGCAGAATTCTCATTAAAATAATGAAAGCCAGATATAGTGGAATGGCATACAAAATGCTAAGGGACATCCCTGTTAGCCAGTCTATATTTATCATCAATACTCTTATTACAAAAAGCAGAGGAAACAAAAGGATTTGTAGGTGAAAAAAAACTCGGTGAATTTTCAGTTAACAAAATTGTCCTATAACATTAAAGGAAAACCTTTGGTTTAAAAGAAAATTTTAACAAATTGCAGGATTAACAAGAAGGAATGGAGAGCAGTGGAAATGACATATAAAAGGCATTTATATACTATTCTCATTTTTTTCTTAATTTCCTTTAAAAATATAATAAACTTCAACTTGGCTTTGTAACATGTAGATGAAGCATATGGGAAAATAGTACAAAGGAGAAAGAAAATGGAGTTCATTGCAGCAAAGTAGCAACATTATATCAGAATCAAGCTAGTATTAACTTGGAAGAAGTTAATACTATAAATAAAATAATACTATAAATAAAAATAGGGGTCCCTGGGTGGCTTAGTTGGTTAAGCATCTACTTTGGCTAAGGACATGATCCTGTGGTTCATGGGTTCAAGCCCCACGTTGGGCTCTAATAGCTCAAAGCCTGGAGGCTGCTTCAGACTGTATCTCCCTTTTTCTTCACACATCCCCTATTCATACTCGGTCTCTCTTTGTCTCTCAAAAATAAATAATCATTTAAAAAGTTTTTTAAAGAATGTGACAAAAATATAAGATGCATATTTTACTACTTACGGCAACCAGCATCAAAATATTTCAAGAGAAATACTTAAAATTTCAACAAAGGGGGTCACCTGAGTGGCTCAATCAGTAAGCATCCAACTTTGGCTCAGGTCATGATCCTACAGTTTGTGAATTCAAGCCCCATGCTGGACTCTGTGCTGACAGCTCTGAGCTTGGAGACTGCTTCAGATTCTGTGTATCCCTTTCTCCCTGCCCCTCTCCTGCTCACGCTCTGTCTCCTTCTCTCAAAAATAAATTAAAAATTTTTTTAATTCCGCAAAAAAATTAAAATTTTTTGTAAAAATATTGACTTATGACAAAAAAAGGCAGAAAAGACCAGAGACCCCAAATCTCAAAAAAAAAAAGCAATAGGTAGAAAACATACAGCAAAAGGCAAGCATAAATCTAAATATAATCTGATAAAAAGTGTTTATAAACCTACATCTATTTTGTGATTCACTAAACGTTCTCTCCCTAATATCCAGAACACAGCACAGATGCCTGTTCTCACCATTTCTAGTCCAGCATTTTTCTAGAGATTCTAGCCAGTGCAAAAAGCCAATTAAATAGCACTCAGATTGGAAATAATTAATATGCCTCTATCTACTGAAGAAATAATCTCATATGTAAAAAATATCCTAAGGAATCTAAGAAACCACTGAGTACCTGCGTGGCTCAATTGGTTAAGTGTCTGACTCTTGATTTCAACTCAGGTCATGATCTCACAATTCATGAGTTTGAGCCCCACATTAGCTCCATGGTGATGGTGTGCAGCCTGTATGGGATTCTACTTCTCCCTCTCTCTTCCCCTCCTGTGTTTACATTCTCTCTCTTTCTCTCTATCTCAAAATAAATAAATAAATAAATAATTTATAAATCTTTAAAAAAGTTAAACCACTACTAAAACTATTAAGCACACTCAGCAAGGTCACAAGATACACAATCAATATTCAAAAATATTAAATTTATTCAATATCCTCTCACCAAAAAAATCTGAAAGTTAGATTATCTTTGAAATATAATAAAAATATTTAGATAGATATAATAAAAGTGAAAGACCTGCATATGTAAAGTAAATAATCATTGCTTAGAAAAATTTAAAGTGGCACTAAAAATGCAACAAAATATTTTATGTGGAGATTAGCACATTCCATCATTTTAATGGGCACTTATTGTCTCCAAATAGATATATAGGCCCACTGTAATGCTTATCAAAGTTCCAGTGGCATTTTTGCTGAAAGTAATAAGCTCTTCCTAAAATTTGAATGATGAACAGATTGAACTATATAAAACAATTCTGAAAAAGAAGACTATAATTATAGGAATTATATAATCCAATTTTAAACCTCAATATCTTCAATGAAAGTCTCACAATTTTTATTAAAATCAATTCAAATGAGATCTAAGTATAAAATGTAAAACTATTAATCTTTTAAGAGAAAACATAAGAGGCTCCTGGGTGGCTCAGTCAGTTAAGCGTCCGGCTTTGACTCAGGTCATGATCTCAAAGTTCATGAGTTTGAGCCCCACGTTGGGCTCTGTGCTGACATCTAGCTCAGAGCCTGGAGCCTGCTTCAGATTCTGTATTTCCCCCTCTCTCTGATGTTCCCTTGCTTGCACTGAGAAGGAAAGAAAAGGCCACAAACTAGGAGAAAATATTTGTAAATTATATAATCAACAAAGGAATTGAATTCAGATTATACAAAGAAATCTGTAATCCCAGCTATAAGAAAATACATAATTCAACTAGAAAACGGGTAAAATACTTGAACAAACATTTCATCAAAATGAACATGTGGGTAGTAAAGAAATACATGAAGAAATAAACATCCGTAGGCACCAGAGGGAGGTGCAGATTAAGTGCTCAATGACACAGTACTACATTCCTGTTAGAATCTCTATAAGAACAATTCTACGTGCTGATAAGCATATGGAGCAACTGGATCTCTGAAGCACTGATGATGAAAGTGAAAATTTAGCTGCCTCTCTGGAAGACAGTGTAGTTGTTTATTATAAAGTCAAATATGCATTTACCACATCATCCAGCAACCCTCTCTTGGATGTGTACTCCAGAGCAGAAGTTGGCAAACTTTTTCTGTCAAGTGCCAGACACTAAATATTTTCAGTTTTGTAAGCCAAAAACTATGTCTATCACATAGTCATCATTTTTTGAAACATTTAAAAATGTAAAAAATCACTTTTCATTCATGTAAACATGCTTTCATTTAATGTAGGTTAATATATAGGTGTAGATTGGTAAATCACATGGTAAAAATTTATGTATTCAAGAAAACGTCAGATTGATTCCAAAGTAGACCCATTTTACAATAGTGTGTTGACCCCTACTCTACAGAAACACTTATCTTTTTATGTTTATTTATTTACTGTGTGAGAGAGAAAGAATCCCAAGCACACTCTGCACCATCAATGTGGAGCTCTACCCGGGCCTTGAATGCACGAACCCATGAATCATGAGATCATGACCTGAGTGAAAATCAAAAATCAGATGCTTAACCAGTTGAGCCCCTCAGACGCCCCTAGAAACCAACATTTATATTAACATAAAACTCTGTATACAAATATTCATACCAACTTTACTTATAATAGCCAACAACTAAAAAACCAACTCAAATGCTCTGAAGCTTTTATGGTCAAGCAAGCTACGGTGATCCATACACTGGACTCGGCAATAAAAGGAAAACAGAACCACTGATGTGCACAACAACCTGGATAGATCTCGAGATCTATGTTGAGTGAAAAGGGTGAACTGAAAATGTTACATACTATATGATTGCATTTATATAGCAACTGTGAAGTGAAAAAAATTATAGTGATGAAGACCAGCTGAATGGTTTCTAGGGGTTAGGGTTGTATGAGAATATAATGGGGTACCACTATGGCATTTCTTTGCAGTGATGGAATACTTCTATATTCTGACTGTGTGAATGGTTATGCTAATCTTTAGCTGTATAAAATTTTATAAAAAAATTTATAGAACTGCATTCTAAAAAAAAAGGTGCATATAAATATAGTGAAATTCAATAAGATGTGTACATTTGTTAATTTTAATGTACTAATGCCAATGTCCTAGCTTTAATAATTGTGCTATAGTTATGTGTGGAGTTGTATTTGAGGAAGATGGATGTAGGATACAGGGAATCTCTGTACTGTTTTTGCAACTTCTACATGAGTCCAAAATCATTTCAAAATTAGGAACCATTTAAAAGTGAAAAATAATGAGATTCTATTATATACTCACTAGACTATAATAAAAAAAATTGGCAATGCCAAGCACCGGAGAAAGTTAGGATAAACTAGAACTCTCCTATTTTACATATATTGCTCATGGGAATGTAAAATGAAACTTCTTTGGAATTAATTTGACACTTTCTTAAATAAACACACTATGTTGCCTTCTAATTTCACTTGTAGATATTTACCCAAATTAAATGAAAACATATGTTAACACAAAGAATATGCATAAATGTGTATGAATATACATAGGAGCCAAAACCTAAAAAGCAATACAAATATAAAACAACTGATGATGGATAAATATGACATGTAACTGCATAATGGAATACTACCCAGCAATATAAAGAAAAATTACATATTCATGAAATGATATAAATGAATATAAAATCATTATGCACAGTGAAAGAAACTGGGAACATATATTTCATGATTCCTTTCAAATAAAATTTTTAGAAGAGCAAAATCTATAGAACAGAAAGCATATGTGTTTTGCTGGAGGAATGAATCACCTAAAAACAAAAATGCAGAAAATTTTCTTTTTTTTTATGTTTATTTATTTTTGAGAGTGAGAGAGCATGAGCAGGGGAAGAGGCAGAGAGGGAGGGAGACAACTGAATCTGAAGCAGGCTCTAGGCTCTTAGCTGTTAGCACAGAACCTGACGTGGGACTCAAACTTACGAACTGTGAGATCATGACCTGAACCTGAGCCAAAGTCTGACACTTAACCAACTAAGCCACCCAGGTGCCCCGACAAGGAAAATTTCCTAATGACAGAAGTTTTCCAAAACATTGAGAAGATGGCTGTACAGATACATAAATTTACTAAAAATCCATCAAATTGTACACTTTAAATGAATACTCTTTATGGTATGTAATTATACACTTATAAATATCTTGTGAAAAAGCAAAAAACCTGTTAACATATGACACCATATTAACAAATTTAAAGAAAAAATGATTATGTCAATAGATACAAAGAAAAACTTAATATTCTAGACTATTCATAATCTTAAGAGGTAATTTTAATGAACTAGGAATATACTTAGTATCTAAAAGGTCCTATGAACGTGTAAGCAAATATATATGAGTAAGACAGCAGTAGAACTGTCTTTTGATTCATAAACCCAGTATCTATCTTGTCACCTTTCCTTGTTTCTTTTCCTTGCCCTGGTTTCAATCTTTCTGTCTGTATTAGTCAATATCCTTGGTTGCAAGTGACACAAATCCAACTTCACTTAGATTAGGCCACAAACAAATATACAAAAAATATTTATGTGTGAATATGTGAACATATACATATGTGTGTTTATTTGTACATAAACATATATAGCATGTATAATTGTGTGTATATACATACACATAGATATACATACATACATATATACATTACTTTCAATATGTGAATATGTGAATTTTACATGTTGGATATTCAATTCTATGAACTAATTAGGCCCTCTGATGTTTATCTCTTTTTTATTAATTACTCAGAAGGAATATTTTATAGCAAGCTCAGATATACTAAAATGACAAATATCAGTGCAAAATATAGAGCAGCTTAACTGAGTATTTTCATCTCTCCTTTTCATATAGCAAGACAAAGATATGAATATTAAAGAGTTTACTGAGATCACTTACTGTACTAACAAGGTCAATCAGATAGAAACATTGGCCAGGATTAGACCCAGGATGGACTAGCTCCAACAACTTTGTTCTGAGTCGGACCGGGCAGGTTCTACAAGTAGCCAGCTAGAATCAAAGCTTGTTTTAACCCATCCATTTAGATATGACCTATCTCCACTAATACTGGACATAAAAAGATAAATTCAATCAACATTGTTTTCATGAACTTTGCTGCCTGTTGGAGTATTACGTACCCACCTTTGGAATGAGTAGGCAGTCAAGCAACATTTCTACTGCCTAGGAGTCAGCATAAATTATGACTGTATAAAATGTCAGAATTTAAATTTACAAAGAGGAAAGGGCCTAATTTGCAATTTCTTTATCTCAGATATCATAATGCATCAAGACACCCATAATTGGTTTCACGTTGAATTTCATAACTGAAAGCATCTGGGCTCACTCCCTTGGTGACCAGTGAGAGCAATTTCTGAGGCTGGGACAAATTACCTCTTTAAGAACAACAGCAGCTGTCTCTGTGATCTATAAATGTGTCTTCCCCTTTAGCCTGGGAGAATATTCATGCCACAGAGAAGCAGAGACAAGGGCATTATGGGAGGTATGGCTCTTGTGGAAAACCAACTGTTCCCCATTTATCTTTTCAGTGGCCAATGAGCCTTTATGCACCATACAGCTGTTCCTTCCCATCCTCCTGATTAGACACACTTGCCTGCTGTATACATACCTGATCATTAGATACATTCATCAGTATGTGAGAAGTTCTTTTTTCACACTATTTTTCCTGTAACCTCAAGGGCAAACCACTTCCAGAGACTCAGTATATGAGAAAACATATTTGTAACTGTACTGAGAGTCAGGAAGAAAAATTCCTAGACCTGGACCTTCTAGGAGTATGTTATGTATTCTAGGACTGTAAGCTTAAAATAAGAGGAGTTATCTGGATGATCTTACCAGTCTAAGTGCACTGAATCTCTATTTTGTTCCTCCTAATTTTACACTAATAAGCTATAATTATTAGAAAAATTCCCATTATGTTTAATCAAAAATTGCAAAAAGAACCTTGCCATGTAAGTGTCTCTGAAATATGACTCTCTGGCTCCAATCTCTATGAGAAATTTAGGACAATTCTTCAAATTGCATATGAGAGTTATGACACTATGTTCTGTAATCTTGCCAATATATCATAAAATATCTTTCCCATTAATATTGAGCTTTTTCAAGCCTGTGAATT
Source organism: Suricata suricatta (assembly GCF_006229205.1). Classification (NCBI taxonomy): domain Eukaryota; kingdom Metazoa; phylum Chordata; class Mammalia; order Carnivora; family Herpestidae; genus Suricata; species Suricata suricatta. The sequence continues at coordinate 62,823,184 of NC_043710.1, forward strand.
TTCCACATGTTTTTACTAAATTTAACAAGTCACTGAATATTAATTAAACCACTGCTACTTTTCCAACACCAAGATTGTTATTTTGGCAAATACAGAATAACTGGTAATCATTTCCTGCCCTCTTCCTGAACTAGCCTGTGAAAAACTAAGCTCATAATAAGATATAAGATTGAAATTCCCCCTCCCTCAAATCCTTCCATAAACTCTATGGTTCTAGTTAAATGAAATAGATAAGCATAAGATTCATGTACTTTCTAGAGGTACCTGAGTGGCTCAATTGGTTAAGTGCCCAATTCTTGGTTTTGGCTCAGGTCATGATCTCACAGTTCTTGAGTTCAAGTACCACTGGGCTCTGGGCTGACAGTGCAGAGCCTGCTTGAGATTCTCTCTCTCCCTGTCTCTCTACCCCTCCCCTGCTCACACACACACACACACACACACACACACACACACACACACACATACTCTCTCTCTCTCTCTCTCTCTCTCTCTCTCTCTCTCTCTCTCAAAATAAATAAATAAACATTAAAAAAGTTTCATGTCTTTTTTACTTCTGTGCCCAACAAATTACTGAGGAATTCAAGATATATTTCAAAAGTCAAAATTTAATCTAAGAGATTTTAGAGAGTAGAAACTAGATGTTTGACCCTCACACAAGACAATTTTATAATCAACTTATGGAGGCATATTTACATAAAGCAAAATTCTGATTAAAATGGGTACATTTTTGTGTATGGCTTGATGAATTTGGACAAATTTATAAAGTAATGTAATTACCACCCTGATAAGGATACCAAACATTACCATTACCCCAATTTCCTTATGACCCATTATTGTCAATTCCCTCCCTCTAGAACCCATCCCCTGAAGTCACTGATCCTCCTTTTTCCATAGATTTGACTCTTATAAAATTTTGTATGAATACAGTTTTCAATGTCTGGTATTAAAATTTTGAGACTCATTTATGTTTTCTGTATATGTCAGTAGTTCATTCATCTTTATTGCTAAGTAGTATTCTATTTATGGATATGACACATTTAGTTTATCCATTCACTATTTGATGGACATTTACATTGCTGTTCACTTTGAAGATGTTATGAATAAAGTTGCTATAAAAATTTAATGCAAGTCTTTGTGTTAAGATATATTTTCATGTAACTTCAGTAAATAACCAGGAGTAGAACTGCTAGGTCATATCTTAAGTACATGCTCAACTTTATAGGACAATACCAAATTTTTTTTCAAAGTGGCCATGTACTTTTGTGTGTGATATCTGCCAATGCTAAATATTAAATTGATTACATTGAATTTATTAAGCAAAAGCAATCTTCACTATCATATACTTTCTTAGCACATTTTTAAAGGAAAATTTGACTGATGTAATATTCATATTCTGGGATCATTTAAAACCTATGTCTTAAGCAAGATACATTTTTTTCCAATGGAAATTTAAATTTCTGATTTCACTGTAGATTTAAATTACCTTAACAATCTGAAGAGCAACTGAAAATTACTTAATGTCAAATTAATATTCATTTACAAGAGATTTCATATATATAAGTTCCCAAAACAAATGACATAGGGTTACTTTTTAAAAACTGTCCTTGGAATTCTCTTCAATTACTTATTTTCAGTTTATTTAATCTTTACTAATATCTTACTTTAAAAGACATAGCAATAAAAACTTATGCTTCCTTCTTCCGTCTCTATCAATTATAACTTTTTATTAATTACATAACTATTTTATATTGCCAAGGTTTATACCATTATAAAAATTCAATGATCAGAAAATGAAAATCTTATACAAGGGATGAACATGTTTGGCCCCAGGCTTCTTTATAGCAATTCTAAGTGTCTAAGGAAAATGAAGGATAATCTATCTCAGGGGCTTGGTTATGCAAATGGAAAGTTATAAATCAGACACTTAATGTGATGTGATCTCTGTGAACCAATCTTTAAAAAATCCAGCAAATTTCAAATTGCTGGTGAACACTGGCAGATTAAAAGATGAATGACGATGTCATGATGCATGGAGTAGAGTGGAACCCATGGAAATAGAGATCAAATGGCAATGAAGAATTATGACAACAGAACTGAGTTTAAGGTAATTTTAAAACCTCTTTTTTGATGCTGTTAGCTAACATCTTGAATATAATTCTCTTAAATTCTTACCACAGCTCCCTTTATGTAATAGCTAGCTATAATTTTTATATGTCTTACACTAAATTTATAGAAAGTTCACACTGCTGCCTAGGGGTAATACTAATAAGAAAAGACAGTGGGACACATTCAGAATCTGAAGGCAATGAGATAATATAGAAATAATTTATCTTTTGTATTTCATACAGAGACCTTTATACATGATGTTTCTCCCTCTTTAACCAAAACACAGCAGTACTTATAGAACACTGAAGAATAGAGCAAATGTATAGAAATAGGTAAAGAGGCCTATAATTCATATAGAAATTCAAGAGACCAAAATTACCCAAAAGAATCTTGAAAAAGAAAAAAAAGAAAAAAATTTGAAGAACTCCTACTTTCCAATTTCAAAACTTACTACAAATCTTTAGTAATTAAAACAGTGTGATACTGGCATAGGACTTGACAAATATGGAATGGAATGGAGCTCAGAAATAAACCATTACAGTCATGGCCAATTAGCTTTTCACTAATAGAATTCAAAGAGAAAAGAATATTCTTTGAACACATGGTTCTAGGACAATGCAAAAGAATGATATTGGACCCCTACCTCATACCATATGCCAAAAATAACTCAAAATAAATCCTAAGCTTAAGGAAAAGAACCAAACAATAAAACTCTCAGAGTAAATCATAAAAATAAATCTTTGTGATCTTTGGCCACGAGATCACAGGGATCTTGTCACTAGGTCTATGACAGACCTAGTTTTGATACATGTTACGCTCAGTGTTTAAGTTTTACATTCAGATTCTAGAGCTTCTGACAACTGACTTAACCTGCATTTTACTAAAGAAAATGATAAAATCTCAGAGGCATAGTACTGATGCAAATAAATGCCAGTTAAGCTTGCCAGTAAATAAAGTTAAATTTCTCTAAATCTCCCACTGATTTCTGAGGAAGGGAGATAAGTTCCAGGCTCCAAATATATACGATATCCTTTATATGTTAAATATCATATAACTATGAATGGTTTATATTATTTTCCTACTTTAAAAATGATATGCAAAAACTCAAGGAGAATGGATGCTGTGCATGTCACCTAAGCTCTTTGGGCCTAACTGTAGCCCAGAACTAGTTGACTCATTAAGCTTATTATTATATTAAAATAGACTGATAATAACAAGTATCAAGGTACTTAGAATCCTGAGCTACCATCACTTACTGTGATCCCTCTTCCTCCTCCTTTTCTTTCTTTCTTTCTTTCTTTCTTTCTTTCTTTCTTTCTTTCTTTCTTCTTCTTCTTCTTCTTCTTCTTCTTCTTCTTCTTCTTCTTCTTCTTCTATTATTGTTATTATTATTTAAAAGAAGTTGAAAAATAATAAGTACAGTATAATGCCATGGAAGCCAAGAGAGAAATAAGAAGTATAAAGGTAAATATACTAAATTCTGTAAGAGAGGATACACAGAAATGAAGGCTATCAGAAGACAAGTGTATTTAATAAGACTAGTAGTGTCTTAACAGAGACAAGTCTCAATAGAAAAGGAATAATAAAAGTCCACCAGGGGCAATAAGACATGGCATTTATTATCTATTTATTTATTACTATTGTCAGTGAGCCTGATACATGGTGTGTATTCAATATCTTTACCAAATTGATTTACAACTGCAAATTTTACTACACTCCAGTCATTAACTAATAAAAGATAAAATATATAATAAGTAAAAAAAAAAAAGTCCACCAAAAAGTAAATATTTAAGGGTCGTTGTTGCAAACTGTGCTGAAAACAACAACAAAAATTTCTACTAAATGTAGTTGCTGTTTTTTCTTTTTCTTTTGAAACCTCTGAAAGTCTATATTCTAAGAATATAACAAATCAGAAATAGGGGCCAGGGCTCACAATGTCTAAAATTCAATCAAACCATATCAATCCCAGACTGGATCAGATCAATCCTCCCCTAATCTAACTGCCAGTCAGAAGAAAATTAAATCCTCTCCTGAAGATGTAATATCCAGTTCCTCTATAATTTTTAATATAAATATCTAGCATTAGTTAATATTGTCAGAAGGCATAGAGATAAGGTCAACTGAAAAAATATGAAGGGGGAAAATATGATAGAAATATGTCCATAGGAAAATTAATATATTAGAGTTATAGCTATGGCCTTAAACATGCATGTGTTTAATATATTCAAGATAAATACGCAGTGAAATGGAGACACTGACCATTGGAATACTTTTTAATCAAAGGGAAATTGTAGAAATAAAAAAATATTCACTAAAATAAAAAACTCAAAAATAAATTTAATAACATGTTGAACACAGTAAATAAGCAATAAAGTAAAAAAGAAAATAAAGGTTGAAATCACAGAAAAGGACAAAAGGACAAAATAGATACAGATTTAAGGAAAGATTATATATAAATATGTACACACATATAATATGAATCACAAAAAGAGGAAATAGTACAGAGTAGAATGAAGAAGCTCTAGTAAAAACAAAAGGGTAGGGGCGCCTGGGTGGCTCAGTTGGCTGAGCCTCGGACTTCAGCTCAGGTCATGATCTCATGTTTGCGACTTCAAGCCCCATATCAGGCTCTGTGCTGACAGCTCAGAGCCTGGAGCCTGCTTCCAACTCTGTGCCTCCCTCTTTCTCTCTGCCCCTCCCCAGATCATTCTCTGTCTCTCCCTGTCTCAAAAATAAATAAAAACATTAAAAAAATTTTTTTAACAAAAGGGTAGTGCCCCAAAATTTTCAAAACGTATAACATCAAGATTCAGAATTTTAAAAGGAATATGCAATTTAGTACATAATTAATATGTAATTATGAAGAAAAATATCAAATAAACAACATAACCTTATACTGAAAGGTGCTAAAAAAAAAAAAAGAATACACAAAACCCAAGGCCAAGAGAAGGAAGGAAATAATAAAGATTAGGACAGAAATAAATGATACAGAAAATAAACAATAAAACAGATCAATGAAACCAGGAACTGCTTCGTAGAAAGAATCAATAAAATTGACAAAGCTCTAGGCAAATTCATCAACAGAGATAGATAGGGGGTGAGGTGGACTCAAACAAAATTGCAAATGAAAGAGGAGAAATAACCAACACCACAGATATACGACTGATTCTAAGAGATACTTAGAAAAATTTTATGCCAACTAACTAGATAACCTGGAAGAAATACATGAATTATTAGAATATAAAACCTATAAAAATTGAAGCAGGAAAAATAGATAATTTGAACATATCAATAACCAGCATTAAAATTGAATCAGTTATCAAAAAACTGCCAAAAAACAAAAAAGTCCAGGACCAGATGACTTCACAAGTGAATTCTACCAAACTTTAAAGAAGAACCTATCTTTCCCAAACTATTTCAAAAACTGTAAGAGGAAGGAAGAATTTCAAACTCATTCTATGAGGTCAGCATTACCCTAACACCAAAACCAAGCAAAGATATCACACACAAAAAAGAGAGCTATAGGCCAATATCACTGTTGAAAATAAATGCAAAAATTCTCAACAAAACAGAAGCAAACTTAATCCAACAGTACATTAAAAAAATCATTCACCACAATCAAGTAGATTTATTCCTGGAATGCAAGTGTGGTTCAATATTCACAAATCAATCAACATGATATTTCAATAAAGGATAAAAACATATGATTATTTTAATAGGTGAAGTTAAGCATGTGACAAAGTACAACTACCATTCATGATAAAAGCCCTCAACAAATTAGTTGTAGAGGGAACATACCTCAACATAATAAAAGCCGTATATGAAAAACCCACATCTAACTTCATAGTCAATGGGGAAAAACTAGAGCTTTCCCATAAGATCAGGAATAAGACCACTTTTATTCAACATAGTACTGGAAGTCCTAGCCATAGCAATCACAACACAAAGAAATAAAAGGCATCCCAATTATTAAGGAAGAAATAAAACTCCAATTATTTACAGATGACACAATACTATAATATAGAAAAACCATAAAGACTCCACCAAAAAACAACTAGAACTGATAAACATATTCAGTAAACTGAGGGATACAAAATCAATGCACAAAAATCTATTGCATTGCTATGCACTATAATGAAGCAGCAGGAGAAATTAAGAAGACAATTCTATTTACAATTACACCAAAATGAATAAAATACCTAGGGATAAATTTAACCAAAGAAGTGAAAGACTTACTCCGAAAACCATGAAACATTGATGAAAGAAAGTAAAGGCATAAAGAAATGTAAAGACATTCCATGCTCATGGACAAGAAGAACAAATATTTTTTAAAATATCTATACTACCCAAAACAATTTACAGATTTAATGCACTCTCTATGAAAATATCAATAGCATTTTTCACAGAGCTAGAAAAAACAATCCTAAAATTTTTAAGGAACCATAAAAGACCATGAACAGACAACACAATTCTGAAAAGAAAAACAAAACTCGGGTATCACAGTTCCAGACATCAAGTTATATTACAAATTTGTAGTAATCATAACAGTATGGTACTGACACAAAATAGACAAATAGATAAGTAGAGCAGAGTAGAAAATCCAGAAATAAGCCTACAATTATATGGTTAATTAATCTTTGACAAAGAAGGAATGAATATCCAATGAGAAAAGGTCTCTTCAACAAATATTTTTGGAATAACTGGCCAGCTATCTGCAAAGAATAAAACTGGATGACTTTCCTTTCTTTTAAGTTTTATTTATTTATTTTGAGAGACACAGAGAGCTGGGATGTGGCAGAGAGAGAGAATCCCAAGCGGGCTCGATGCACAGCATGAAACCCAATGAAGGGCTTGATCTCACAACCATAAGATCATGACATGAGCCAAAATCAAAAGTTAGACACTTAACCAATGGAGTCACCCAGGCGCCCTTGAACTACATTCTTAAATCATAAACAAAATAAACTCAAAATAATTTAAAGACCCAAATGTAAGACCTGAAATCTTAAAAATCCCAGAAAAGAACACACATAATAACTTCTTTGACACTGGTTGTAGCAGTAGATATATCTCCTGAGGCAAGGGAAATTAAAGCAAAAATAAACAATTGAGACTACATGAAAATAAAGTTCCTGCACAGCAGTGGTAACAACCAACACAGCTAAAAGACAACCAGGGGATGAGAAAAGATATTTGCAAATTACATCCACTAAAGGGTAGTATTCAAAATATATAATGAATTTATACACTTGGACACCGAAACAAAAGAAAAGAAAAAATGCAAATAATCCAACTAATAAATAGGAGAAGACATGAATAGATATTTCTCCAAAGCAGATATCCAAATGGCCAACAGCTTGCTCAGCATCACTCATTACCAGGGAAACACAGATTGAAACTACAATGAGACATCACCTCACACTGGTCAGAATGGCTAACATCAAAAACACAAGAAACAGCAAATGCTGGTGAGGATGTGGAAAATAAGGAACCCTCTTGCACTACTGGTGGGAATACAAATTGGTGCAGCCACTGTGGAAGACAGTATGGAGTTTCCTCAAAAGGGTTAAAAATAGAACTTCCCTATGATTTCATAATCACACTACTGGGTATTTATCCCCAAACTATAAAAACACTAACTTAAAGGGATACAGGAACCCCTATGTTTACTGCAGCATTATTTATCATAGCCAAATTATGGAAGCAGACCTCGTGTTCATCACGAGATGAAATGATAATGAAAACTGAATATATTATTCAGCCAGAAAAAAGAATGAAATCTTGCCATTAGCAACAAGACAGGTGAAGCTAGAGAATATAATCATAAGTGAAACAAGTTAGAGAAAAACAAATACCATGTGATTTCATTCATATGTGGAATTTAGGAAACAAAACAAATGAACAAAGGGAAAAAAAGGAGAAAAATAGAGAGACCAACTAAGAAACAGACACAACTATAGACAACAAACTGATGCTTACCAGAGGGGAGGTGGGTGGGGGCATGGGTGAAATAAGTGATGGGCGTAAAGAATACACTTATCATAGTGAGTACTGAGTAAGGTACATTATTGTTGAATCACTATACTGTACACCTGAAACTAATATAACACGGTTTATTTACTATCCTGAAATTAAAGAGTTAATTTAAAAAAACCAGTAAGAGTAAAGATACATTTAGTTAAAAGAGCAACATGAAACTGCCAGGCTTTTTGAAGAAAAATGCAGAAAATTAGAAGACAATGGAATGACTTGTTTTAAAATGCTAGAAGGAAATTTAAAAGCTTGAAGACTAGATTTGATACTGAGGGGGCCAACATGGTGGAGAAGTAGGGAGATCTCAAAGAAAAGCTGAAGCCAAAGGACATTGAACCCCAAGAGTCTTGGAGGAAAAGAGACTGAGTCTACCAGGGAGACACCGGAACACCCTGACAGGCCATAGATGGATGATTGCTAACAGGGAGATAAAACGGGCCACTTAGGCCCGGGGGGGATCCCCTTCTGCAGAGAGACAAGGGAAGAGGATAGGCTGAGGAAGTATAGGACTGTATCTGGACAAGAGAAAAACCTCCAACAGGGAAGGAAGGGGATCCCATCTCTGACTGCAGGACTTTTTATGGACTGGGGCTGGCTGCCCTGTTCACGCACCTGGGGAGGAGGGAAGCAGTCTCCGGGTTTGGTGGTAAGTCAGGGGTGCAGTCTGCAGCAGGAGAAACAGGTTCCCTGCCCGAAGCATGCTGTGGCACAGTACAGAACCAGCCAGGACCACATATCAGGCGGCACTGAGAGGCACTTCCCCAGTCCAGAGCACATGGAGCCGGAGTTTAAATCCCAACCAAGTGCTGGGGCACCAGAGTCAGTGGAGTGAGACAGTCTGCCTCCTCTGTGCCCACAGCACAGTGAGGACTACTCCAAAGGAGTGATTTGGGACACTGGGTCTGTGGAGGGGAGACTAGGAGGGGGATTACCATTTTTCTCCCCACCGCCACCACCAAGGCAGAGCCTCAGGGACAGGTCTTGGGCCCACAGTGGAGGCAGGGCTCACCTACACCAAACCACACCCCTCCACCCCGGGTATCTACTCAGCAGGATAGACACTGTGGAAACAGATGGCCGCTCCTCCAGACCATTGCTACTGCATTGCCTGGATTATTCCTAGGACAATTCTTGTTATTTAGATACATTTCCCTTACTTTTCTCCTTATCTCTTCACTCCTCTAGGCTGGTTACTCTGATTATTGGTTTGTTTAAACAGACATATTTAACCCATTCTCTTGGTACATGTTCCACACCTCCTTGTTTACTTTCATTCTCTCTGGAATATTCTGGAATATTCGAGTCATGTAGTTTCTCTGGATAACTTTATCTTCATTTCTTTTTCCCGCCTCCTTCTTTGTTTTTCTTTCTCTCTCTGGATTAAGACATTTAGTCTCTCTACCTGGTCAATGCTTTTTTTTTCTTTTCCCCCACTTCTGACATTTCTCTCTTTGTATGTGCTCTCCCATCAGCAATGACTCCACCCCGTTCTTACTTGTAGCTGGTGTTTCTGCTTTTTGTTTTTTTGTGTTTTTTTGCTTTTGGATTGTTTTTTGTTTGTTTGTGTTTGTTTGTATGTTTCCTGTTTGTTTGTTTTCCTTTCCAGGGTTACTTCAAAGGATAAATCAAAATACACCTGTTGGAGGGTCCAAAACATCAATATGAGTAGGGAAATAAAATAACCAAAGTCACAACAACAGAGAGTAAGTTAACACTCTCCAAAAAACACCTGTTGAAGGGCAAGGCCCAGGTCAGACCCTTTAATATAGCAATGCTCACAAGAGCAGAACACATAACAAACCTTTAAAACTCATAAGAAACAGAAAACTAGTCAAAATGATGAAACAGAAGAATTCTCCAGAATTCCAGGAAGTGACAGCTAAAGAATTGATCAAAACAGATATAAGCAACATAAATGAACAAGAATTTAGAATAATACTCATAAAGTTAATTGCTGGGCTTGAAAAAGGCATAGAAGACAGCAAAGAATCTATTGCTCCAGAGATCAAGGAACTAAAAAATAGTCATGATAATTTAGATTTGATACTGAGGGGAAAATAATTTTCATTAAAAAAACCCACAAAAACCTGCTGCTAGCAAACTCACACTAAAAGAATGCATTTCACTAAAAAACTAATTTAACTAAAGGTAAATTATTCAAGCAGAAAGCAAGTTATTCCACATAGAAATCTGCTGAGGTTGAAAATAATAAAAATCAGAAAAAATATAAGTATATATAAATAAAATTTTTGTTCAAAACAATAATATTAATATTTTGTAAGGCTAAAATATATGACAATAATACACACAAGATGAGGTAATTATAAATTAAATTCCATAAGAACTTTGTATTATCTAGAAAATCGTTTAAAAATTCTAATTTAAAATAGGTCTAACAATTCAAATATGAATGTGGAAACTGCCTAAGAAGGCAAGAAAAATGATAAAAATAAGACAAGAGACAAATTATAGAACATACAGTAAAAAGTTTGGTTTAAACTAATATAAATCATTACTTTAAAATCCATATGTAAATAAATTACAAAATTAAATTTAAATGATAAAACATCAGATTAAATCAAACTATATCCCATATAGCTAATAAGATTAAACTACAAACTATAAGTTTCTTTTAAAAATAACATTTTAAATATAGAGAAATAAAAATATTAAAAATAAAAGAAGAAAAAGACACACTTTGTAACACACTATTCTTTAAAACATCAGCTATGCAATTCAAATTTCTACAAGTAGATATGGATATCACTGATTTTCAGACTCTCTAGTCTGCTTCTAAAACTATACATTTCCTCTAAGCATACTTTTAATTGCATTCCACAAATTCTGCTAATTTTATCACTTAGTTCAAAATATTACCTTTCTTTTGTTGGCATTTTTTCCTTTTACAGTATATTGCATAATTTCCAAACAATAAGGATTTTTTTGTTATTGTATTGACATTAATTTCTAGCATAAGTCAATTGTGCTTAGGGAAACATCACTATATATGTTCAATTTTTTAAATACACTGGAGATTTTTTTTCTTACCATATGGTTGATTTTGGTAGATAAGGCAGCAATGCTTGAAAATATATGTAGTCTGAAGTTGCCAGAAGGTAATAATCTATATATGTGTATTTGGAAAAACGTATTAATCATGCTGCTCAAATGTGAACGTACACATTTCCTATGAATCTATCAATTCTACCTTTAAATATGTTCATAAAGAGAATGTACATATACCTAATGGAACAGAAATGTACATGCATGTTTGCATACACACATCCATGCACGCACACGCAAACACACACACACACACACACACACACATACACATGAGTTAGACACATATAGATAATACACATGCATATGATTTTTGTTTGTTTATATATGGAAGTAAATGTATATACAGATATATATTTATTCATTGCAGCACTATTTGTAACAGCAGGAGTGAAAACACCTCAAATATTCAAAAAGAGTGAAATGTTTAAATCAATGAATACAAATAAAAACTTCTGCTATGCCCAATGATAAGGATGAATTTCACAGCTATAAAAATGTGTAAACATCACATACAAATGCCTAAATATTGTGACTGAATTTACATAAAGTTCAAAAACAGGCAAAATTAGCCTAAGGTGACAGAAGTCAGAATATCATTTGTATTTGTGGTGTGGGCACAAATGATCTTCTAGTGTTTTGGCAGAATTTTTTTACCTTGAACAGGATAAAAGTCATCAAGCTATACACTTATGATTTGTGCATTGTACTGTGTATATTACACACCAACTTTAAAAAGTCTTATTTTTAATTTTTGAAAAAAAGCATATGAAATGGAGAATGTTGAAAATGAAGATAAAGTCAATAATGCAAATGATACCTACCGGGTAAAATATTTTTCTTTGAAATAATTGGGCCCTGTCTGATCCTCACATTTATCCTTTATCATAAGTATGACGTTTACTGGCAAAGGTCTAGTGGGCAGAACACAGGCTTTCTGTACAGACCTGGGATCTTGGTATGAGTAAGTTTCCTGATGTGTTATGTGTCTCTTAGACTCTATGCCTTGAAAGATACTCAGAGGCAGAGTCACATGCAGAGACACGGATTTAAGGATCAGCATGATGTCTAGATTCTAGTAATCAGCTAAAGCTTAATTTCTACCCTTCCTTATTTCTATTTCACAGTAAGAGGCAATGAAGCATGGATTATTATGTTGCTGTTGAGTAAGTAGTAGAGCCAGAATCAGAACTTGAACCTCCATAGCTAATACTACACCTTTATCCTACTTAGGTGTTTTCATTATTTCCACTTCTATAAGCTGTCATTGGCCAGAACTAACCAACTTTTCCAAGTGGAAATGTCAACTCAGAAAATGTTTAGACCTCAAGTCCTGCTTTCCCTTCAAAATGAACACATTTTATCCTCATTAGAAATTATCATTTACAGGTAAAAAATCTTTTATTTTGAACCTAGAGATAGGAAACTGAATTCTTGCCTTTCTCATAATTCTGAGTATCAGCTCTTCTGTCATATCCATCTTTTTTGAGAAGTCTCTTCTGAAAGGATGTAGTCCAAATTACCATTGCAGCATTATGTTGATGACTTGCCATGTAAAGTACATTCTCTGACCACATTAGATAAAAAATGATAGCTTCACAGAAATAGAATTCCAGTACTTAGAGCCCTAATCAAGCAAGGAGGATGGCTAAGGAACTTTGTTCCAATATCGTACCCTCTAATCATTTTTCACTAAATGTCGCCAGTAAGGTTTTCTTCTTGGACACTGTTAGCCAATTAAGGCTTGAGAAAAGTTCCATATTGCACAAAGCAAGGTGACAATTCTTTGCAGAAGCAGCTGGACCAGCCCTAGTCCATGCATGCAGAAACATTTTGAGTATTATCACTATTACATGGATACTCCAAGAGTGAACAAGGTCCCTTTTCTATTCTTGTTTTGCTTGTCTCCAAATTAAGGTACTGTTTTAAGATATTTAAGCTGATGGTCCATGTGTTAGGATTGCTCAGTCAACAAATATGGAGGTTAAAGTGGAGGCAAGAATAGAGGACTGCATGAATAGTACTGGTGGAGCTAGTGGGTACCTGAACAAAAGATGTACAGAGGAAATGAAAAACATGAAGAGTGTACACACATGGAAGAAACGTAAATTCACTGTTATGAGCTGAACATTCTATCAGGCAGCTATCAAGAAAGGCATCATTTTACAGATAAGAAAACTTGAGATCAAATGTTTTTCCCAACCTCACACATCTTGCTTGTATTAAGGGGTAGTATATCTGAGTTTTTATCTTGTTCTTTTTTTCTATAGGTCCTCAGGGATCCTGATACCACCTACACCCACATCCACCCACTCTGCACACTGTACAGAGACACCAATACTGATACCAATGATCCTTGGAAGCTCTGCTGTCGCATTCACCTTTTCCTATCATGATTAACACAGTCATTTCAATAAATGCTTAGGGTCTATAATACTGAAATTATAAATGATATTAATAACTTATAATCCTAAAATTTATAATCCTAGAGAATATAATTTATTTAAACAGTTGTTATTCATTCATTGATTTTGTAATATATGCTGTGTGCCTTCTATGTAACAGTGTACTAGATGCTATGGCTATAATATCAGAATGGAAAATATTATACGTGGGGCACCTGGGTGGCTCAGTTGGTTAAGTGTCTGACTTTGGCTCAGGTCAGATCTCACGGTTCGTGGGTTTGAGCCCCGCGTCGGGCTCTGTGCTGACAGCTAGTTCACAGCCTGGAGCCTGTCTTCAGATTCTGTATCTCCCTCTCTCTCTGCCCCTCCCCTGCTCATGCTGTCTCTCTCTTTCCCTCTCTCAAAAACAAATAAAACATTGAAAAAAATTTAAGAAAAGAAAAATATTATACTTAAGCATTACTCACCTAGACAATTTCCATTTTTTCACCATTATAATTAATATTAAAGCTAAATACCTTTTGAATGTAAGGGCTCCACTCCATTGTAGAAGGAAGAAAATATTCTCTAAATCAGTATGACTTTGAGTACAAAGATGGCCCATACTGCCATCAAAAAAGTATATATTATTTTCTCCCATGATTCTCTTTTCTTTATTAAGGTAAAAAAAAAACAATTATGGGAGCTCAGTTGGAACAATAGTCCAACCCCAGTTTTCCCTGCTCCTCAGAGAGAAGCATAGAGACTCTAGTTAATTCTCAGAAAGAATCCATGCTCTGTTATTCATGGTGAAAATATGTGGTCCCAACTGTTTGTTGCAATTCTTGTCCAATTCAGTGGTGGTTAAAACATTTTCATCATTGCTGTTTGGCAATAATCTTTTATTTCTGATTAAGAGGGGAAAATCTGTCACCTCTTTCTCTAGTGCTATTTTGTGCTATGACCCTCAGTTTGTGCCAGGACTCCCAATGTGCCCATTAGTTTTGATGTCCTCACACAATCATGGCCAAAGGGCCAGAGTGGCTGGGCGTGAAGACACTATCTTTTAAGCCACAGGCTGTGCCAGGAGAAACATTCCTCTGAGACCCTTTAAAGATGGGGTTGAGCATGTCTGACTCACTCCTCCCTTTCTGTGAATTGCTATTCCTTGTTATTCAGCCAGTTGATCTAAGACAAGACTAACTTGGCCCATTGAAGATATCTAATAATGTTAAATCTCAAAGGAGAAGAGTCCTGCTCCAGTTTATTCCCTTCTCAAAGATTTGTTGGGCCTTTTGCCATGAAAAAGAGAAAGGGCATACTCTGTTAGGCATCATCAAATCAATGTGTACCTATTTTCTCAATTACTAAAGGTTTAATCAATTGCAGGTACATAATTGAAAATGAACATCCTAGGGGCACCTGAGTGGCTCAGCTGGCTGTGTCCAACTCTCAGTTTCAGCTCAGGTCATGATTTTCTGGTTTCATGGGTTTGAGCCCCTTGTTGGGCTCCACACTGATGGGATGCTCCTCTCTCTCTGGGGATTCTCTCTCTGACTCCACTCCCACAACTGGTCCTACTAGAGCTCTCTCCCTCAAAATAAATAAGTAAACTTAAACTTAAAAAAAAAAAGAAAACAAACATCCTAGAATTAACATCATATTATCCATGATTATAGGTTATTTGCTCCAATTGACATAGTAGAGAGTAAAAACTTTTAAGTATGTTCAATTTACCAACAAGTATCTATTGAGAATCTACTATGTGCCAGGCATTATTCTAGCCACTTAGGGATGCATCAAATTAAAACAAGCAAAAATCCCTGCCCTTGTAGAGCTTACATACTGATTAAAGACAAGAACAATAAACAACCAAAGAATTAAAATATATTTTTGGTGTGTCAAAGTTAGAATAATTTAGAGAGAGAGATGGCAAGACGAAGAATCTGGTTGTAATTTTAAATATTATCCTCTGGATCGGCTTTCCTGAGAGGTGAGATTTGATCTCCATCCTGAAGGGGTGAGGGGAAAAAACCCTGTGGTTATTTACATAAAACATGTTCTAGGATCACCTTCTGCACATAGCTGGGGCTCTACCAAGGGAATCACTGTAGCTGAAGCAGGAAGTGGGCAGACATGAGGACTTCCTGCTAAAGAATTGTTGGGATCTGGATTTCTGTAGCTCACCATCCTATTCTGGGATTTTGTGAAGCGCTTGAGAATGAGGGAGAATGAAAGGGCTGGTGTGTGGAGGAAGTTGGGAGAGAATGGAAGAAGCTGAGGTGGAGTCCCACCTTCACTCTGACTCTGTGTTCTTTCTTGCATCTAAAGTTTGAACTACGAGTGATTTATTTTTGAAGACGCAAATGATTTTTGATGTCTTTACTAAAGTCTAGAATCCCCGGATCTGAACAAAAGTTATACATGGCAGGACATTAAAGAATTCCTAAACCCATAAAGGCTCAAAAGAATAAATTCAAGACTGATGAAAATGTAAAATACCTCATCAAATATCTTTGTATTGGTTACATGCTAAATTATAACATTTTGAATGTTTTGGTTAAATAACATTACAATTGCTTTACCCATTATTTTTTACTATTTTTAATGCAGCTACTAAAAAATTTAAAATTACATCTGTGGATAGATGTATCAGCTAAGGCTAAGGTGGTGATCATATTGCAATATGTAAATGTATCAAATCAACCCACTGAATACCTTAATATCTCAATAAAAATAAATTTTAAAAATTATTCAAATTATACCTCTATTTGATAGCTATTTTAGAAGCTTAATAATAATATATTTTAGAATGTTTTTTAATGTTTTTATTTATTTTTGAGAGACAGAGAGAGACAGCACGAGCAAGGGTGGGTCAGAGAGAGAGGGAGACACAGAATGGGAAGCAGGCTCCAGGCTCCGAGTTGTCAGCACAGAGCCCGACTCAGGGCTCGAACCCAGAAACTGTGAGATCATGACCTGAGCCGAAGCCACAAGCCAGACGCTTAACCGACTGAGCCACCCAGGCACCCCTATTATAGAATATTTTAAAAAATTTATCTTGAAATAATTATAGACTCACAGAGATTTGAAAAAATAGTTTAGAGAGGTCCAGTGTACCCTTCACCAACAGTTACTTCTTATAGAACCACAGTAAAATATCAAAACCAGCCAATTGGCAATGTTCGTGTGTTTTACTTCTATGCCGTTTCAGTACCTGTGTAGAATTGAACCAGCGTACAAATCTTGAGAAGTATTCCATCGTCACAAAGATCTTCCCATGTTTAAGTCTTCAGATAACAACCGGTAAATTGCTCTATCAGTGAAATGGAGAGGTAAAAGTTTCTCACACAACATTTCCCTTACTTGCCTGGTTGAGCAATTAGGAGACATACTTTACAGTGGTGCAGCAGAGAAGACTCACTGAGGCAGCAGCATCTGAAAATCTTCCTCCTCCAATAAGCTGCTAAGAACAGCCCATTGGAATTTATCTCTTTCCTTCTCATTCTTAAGGTAATTTGTTAATATTTCTATAGTAATAAACTTATCACACTACTTTTTTGGTAAAATTTTATGCATATATTCTTCCCTCCCCTCTATAATCAGACTATGCTCCTAAGGATCATAGCAATAATGTACTATTTTTGTATCTTTTAAAATAATTTTTCAGTTTATTTATTTATTTTTCAGAAAAAGGGAGAGCAGGGGAGGGGCAGAGAGAAAGGGACAGAGAGAGAATTGCAAGCAGGCTCCTCACTGTCAGTACAGAGCCTGACGCAGGGCTCAAACTCACCAACCGTGAGATCATGAAACCAAGAGCTTAATGCTAAACTCCGCTGTTCTTGTATCTTTAATTTCTATTGCAGTCCTTAGGCACTCTAAAATGATTAATGAATGTTAAGTTATATTAAAGAAATCATAAATGGAAAAGTATTCTCAGGAAACATGTCCACTATTACTGAAATACTGTCAGATGCAGCGATTAAGAACAAGCACTTTGGAATGCAAAGCCTGGGTCTTGAGTCTTTAATATGCAATATATCTATCTGTTTAACCTGAAAAGTTTCCTAAGCCCTCGCAAGTCTTAATTTCCTCATTTACATAAAAATATATAATGATAGTGCTTATACAATAGGGCTGTTGGAAGTATTTATCAATATAATACATAATATATGGCTATACATAGTGTCTAATATATATTATATATTCAGTAAATATTAGCAGTTCTTTAGATAAAAGGAAAAAGAGAAAGAAATACCTCATTTTCCTTTAGAAACACTTAGAAGCACCTTAGTATAATTCTAGATGGAGATTCTATTTAATTACAGGAAGTAGACAATTATTACTATAACCTTAATCAAACTCAGAAAACAACTGAGTACTTAATCACTTGAAGACAGGAGAGCAGTATTTAAGTGAATTCTAAAGTCGACCTCTAGAGAATTGATTGTGAGCCTCACTCTTGACATGATGGCTAAATAAACAGTTACTTATTAACTGCTGCCTGGAGGTTCACTTTTTAATCTCCTGAACTAGCGATAAAATGAAGATTTGATTTGGAGATTTAAAATCAGGCTGTAGACAATTTGCAGCTAAGGTGAGAAAATGACAGGCACTAGGGAGGCATGGGTCAAATGGTAAGAACACAATTTAGCTGTTGACCAAGAATATGGGCTGAGGAGACATTTTTGAAGCCAAGCATGCGTAGGACAATTTACCCTCCACGGATGGATCACTGGGACACTCCTCAATATCACTTAATCGGTTTCCCCTGCAGGGCACCAGAGCACTGCCTTACCCAGATTTGTTCTTTTCTTTCCATTATGAGAGCAGCACCTCCATTACCTGTGTATTTAATGTTGACATTGTGCTACTTACATGATAGATACTTTTCAGAGGGTTGTTGAAAATGAGAATGTTTAACAACCACAATCACTGGCCATGTTGATGAAGAGAAAAACCGGAGGAAAGAACTCTCAAGTGTCAGATCAGAGCTGTACACTAATCATAGGATAAAACCAGACTGTCCTAGGTCTGTATTTTAGGGTTACCACCAACTTGTTGTCTGACCTTGGACACATACCTTCACCTCTAAAAATTTTTATTTGTAAAATGGGAATAAGAGCATCAACCTCAAGGGGGTATAAGTAGTCATGACAGGGCCAGGAGACGAGGTATTTCTGCTCCCGTGCTTATTCCATATTTAGAATTCATGTCCCACTTATCTCAAAGAATTGGCAATGCGACCAATGCTTGCCAAGGAACAGTTTAAGGATGTCCAGCACCTTAAAGATTTCTCAGAGTCTCATTTGTGATACTTCTGCCAAATCCTCAGAACACAGCTGTATCATGTAAGCTCAGGTGTTTGATTGCCTCTCCAAGGAGTTTCATACACCAACTACTTTTTCTATTAAGAACTGGTGGAGATCCCAGAGACCCCTAAAGGATTCTGTCAGTATCTTTGGTTTATCTTCCTCAGCTATGAGTTTCTGATAATTCTTTTTCATTAAATATAATCTGACCATGTCACTGATTCTGTACATTGCTGCCACCAGGGGCCATTGACCTGATAGAGGATTCATGGTGACTGTTCAATACATACTTCTCGAATTTAAAACAAAAAAGTGTTTTAGAACCTATTACTTAAAACCAGTGTCTTTCTGCCAGATAGCCCCAAACAATTTTGAATCTCTTCATTTGTTCAGTGTCATATAAGGTACATTCATGGTGCTATAATCTGTGATACCTGAAGAATACAAGATTTGCATACAATGATATTAATTAAGATTTCCGCAATATCCCTTAAGTTTTCTATTTATGGAAAAATGTTCCTATTAAGTTGATCGTAAAGTCACAATGCAAGTGGGTAGAGTTATCTAAATTTTTTTCCAGGGAAGTCTCACTTTTATAGAGCCAAAACATCTCACTAAATAGATTTACTTTCCTTTCAGCTTCTACTTCCCTTGTCCGGTGCTAGGAAATTACTGAGGTGACGCAAATGTTTAAAGTCAGCCCCCATGCCCATATGTATGAATATTGCAAAGCATCCCCTATGGGATACATTAATGTGGAGAACCCATACTGGAAGAATGCCTAAAAGCTGTTCCCCAAACTAGTAATTAGATAATTCGTAGAAATGATATACTTTGGTCCCAAATAAAGCAGTTATTTCAATTACCCACATTCATCTTGTACCTCATGAGGCTGAGAACAGGATAATAGGATATACCCTTTCTCTCTTATCTCTGAGAATCCTAGCATCAACAAGAAGTTCCCCTGTTACATTAACTTATTGAACATAGGTTTTAGAAGACTGAAGCAGATCACAGCATAAATAAACAATGATTGATTGAGGTTCATATTTGAATTATTCTAATATAATCCTAAAGTAAGAATTATTTCTATCTTCTCTGCCAAATAATCAAGAACTTAGCATGCTATCTTTCAACACATTGTAACCTCCCATTAGTCATATTAAAACAAACCTCAAGCAAAACACTAAGACTTACTCATCCTGTGCCTTCAATATAAGATTTTCCTAACCTGCCTTTCATTTCACTTGATCAAATGGTATACTTTTTTCACATTTTTTCCTTTATGTTCCATCTATGATTCAATAATTCTTATTTTTCAGTAGATAATATTCAAAATGTGGTAGCATGTCTTGCACCTGTATGAAGCATCACACAGGAGACTGGATTTGGAAAGCCACAGAGGTCATGTCCATTTGGGCACTCCTGTTAACATAACCATGTTGATTATGGATCTATCTTCCATCTCACTTCCAACTCACTTTTCTCTTAAAATTCTCTATGCTCACCACCATCCACAGACTATCTAACATTTGTGTCTTTTGGGAAGTTGTACATCAAAGCTGATAGCAAGCTAAATGGTCTCCTTTAAATACTATCTGCCCAGAGGCCATTTACATCCTTTTCTCAAAGCCCTTTCCTCCATTTTCAAAGTCAGCATGGAGCATTTTCAAATCGCCCCCTTTTTCTTGACCTGTCCCTCTGCTTCCATATTCTTTACTACACCATGATCTGTCTGGTTCTGATCACTTTGGGATCCCTCCTGTAGGACACCCTTGTGATTATATCATGCCCATCTGGATAATCTCTCCAATATCCTTACCTTAAAAAGTCCTTTTTTTTTTTCTGTAAAAGGCATAAGAGCATTTACAAGGTTCTGAGAATTAGGAGGCAGCCATCCCTAGAGGGCTACTATTAAGTCCATAATAGACACCATTCCCATGTTTATTTCCCTTACATATGAGCACATAATTAGGACACATACCCAGAATAACTTTCAGTTTTACCACTTGGCACCTTTCCCTTCAAACAAATTAGAAAAACAAAGCAATATTGGACAGGAGGGAAAAAAACATTCTGGAAACTGCTAGTATCATATAACAACAAGTAATAACAACAATAAGTAAGAAGTACAGAGAACTACTGATTCCATTCATTAACTCCTTGAACCAGGATAGAAAAAAAAACTGGTACAGGGAAAATGAGTAGATATTTATACACTTAATCAAGGAGGAACCCCAATTTTTACAACAGTTCAAATGTGATTTATTTCATTCAGCAAATAAATTCAGCATCTTATAACTGGCATGTAGCATTAAATCTGGCAAATAAATGTGTTTTCTTATGATTTTCCTTCCCTCCTTGCTTCCTTAAAAATGAAAACAATATGTGTTTTTCACTGAGCAACCAACGTAATAGATGTGGTAGACATTTATCAACTTTTTATCATTCTGCATCTAAACATACTCAGTCTCTGGGGAAATGTCGCATTGTGTATCATGTCAGAGAGGCCCGCCTCTCCAAATGTAACAATTAGAATATAGACCCATAACCTAATCTCAGCCTTTAACCTGAGAGTTTGAATATGTCTATGGTAATGCATGTATTCATGACTCAAAACTATGGGCAGATTCAAAGACAAAGATAACACAAAGTCAGTAGCAAAACTATATAAACTCTGAAATAAATATTAGTGAGAAAATCGCAAATGTTAATTAATGCATTGAAGACATTAGCAAGGAGAAAAGGAAAGCATGTAGTTGACAGGATGGACAAGCATTTTTTGCCAGTGGATCCTTCTATATACTTAAAAAAAAATCCCCACCCATTTTCCTGTACCCAGTGCCTTCTGACTGATCTGCAAGCTCTTTCCATAGCAACATCACACAATACTCATCTTAGTCATTTTAATTGAAAAGACCTTTTAAAGTTTAACAGCTTTGCTGAGAATAGACATTTTTACAATCTGCATATTTTGTGGCATTTGATTTAATTTACAGCTCAATGAACTTGTCTCTGACTGTCTGAAACTGACACTTTATATTTACTTCTATTTCCCTTCTGCTTCCCATTAATGATCTTGAACACTAATAAAGTTTTACAAGAGTTGTGACTTCCTGACCAAGCATAACATTGCTCACCAGTGATAAAGTAGAAGGGCAGAACTCTATCTCAAGACCAAAATGACTTTTGTTGAAGCAATATGTATTTTAGATTCAACTTCTTCCCATTATTCCCAATCCATTTTAATATTTTAATAAGTGCTAATAAATAATTTCAACTACATATTCATAACAGTCTAGATATACAGTCATCACAGTCTAAATGCAAATTTAAGTTCTAAAATCGAGTTAATCATTCTTCGATGGACCTGGACATGCAACCCACACTGAATCAAATAGTAGCGGGAGACAGACAAAGCAGAGCGAAAATGTTTCCTAGACCAAATTTAGGTTATAGATTTAAAAAGAAAAGAGATAATGGAGGGAAACTGTTTAGGGAAAGAGAAGCCAGTTCTAAGATAAAATGCTTTTCATCTTTCCCCTAGTCAACCAGAGCTTCAGTTCTCACACTAGGTAGAGGGCAGGTGTTTATTCTTAAATCAGACCCACCCAGCCTTGTAGGAAATATGTGTGTATGTTTGTGTTTGTGTGTGTGTGTGTGTGTGTGTGTGTGTTTGCTTTATCTTAAGATTTACATAGTTGTATTACTGTTAGCATGCCCTAACACTATGAGGAAAGAAATTACATTCTATCAAGTCACTGAGTTACATGTCTTCCTTTCCACACTTTGATTATAACTGTAAGTGAAAAGTGTCATGCCTAACACCCTGTAGAGACCTCTCAGAAACTAGCGATGACCTGATAATTACCTCCTTCCTCATCATTGTGTTATGGGCCTCCTTTTCTAAAAGTTGTCACCTGACTCAATTCCTGTATCCGGATTAGCTTCTGCAACCTTCTTCAGAGACCTAGTAAGCAAGTTTCAGTCAGGTGAGCCTCCTCCTTTTTCCTTGGACTCAGAGGCAGTAAAAGACGAACATGGCTGTTTTCTGAGACAAATATGGCCCTGGGGATATCAGAGATTTATCCATAAAAGTAATATGGATATCTCCTGAGAGTTAAATTAGAAAAAAAAACTGTATTATGTGAATATGATTAGCCATCTAGGGAACAAGAGATCAAGTCTAATTAGGAGTCTGAAGAGTTTGGTAACACCTCAGACTCCAATCAAAGAAACCTAGGTCTAATTTAACAAACACTATTCTAGAACAGGATTGTCAGTTTGTATGGAAAATGGTTATTGAATATATTATACCAAGTCTGGAGAAAGAATGAGAAGAGAGGGGAGTGGCAACGTAGAGAAGAGGGAAAGTAAAAATGCTGGAAACTGATACCGTATCCTCAACACTTTGCTAGGGTAAAGACATAGGGAAAAAAAAGCATTTCATTTTATTTTCTTTTGTTAGCTTTCTGCTATAAAGGATGGAGTTACAGTTCTCTGTGTGAAAGATCTTTCAGAATCAACTACATCCTTTTTTCTCCTCCATATCTGTCACCATTTCTGATTACTGTAACCCCTTACTCCAAAATACACACACACACACACACACACACACACACACACATGCAATACCTCACATTTCAAGACATGTTTATTAAATTTATGAGAGTAAAGAACATAACTTTGTGTGAAAAAGGGTTATGTCTTCCTAAAATGAATTGATTTAAATTATTAAGCTAACCACAAGACTTGGTTTATCCCGAATATTCCCACTGATACAAATACTATTTAACTAATTGCTCTAAAATGTAGTGTCTTAAAATACCATTCTAATTCTTCTGGCCTCACTTTAAAATCTTAATGCAGTTGCAGTTATCTGGTAGTTTACTGTGGCTGCTTGTTCTAGAATGGCCCCTTCGCAAGTGGCTGTTAGCTCCTCGTTCTAGGGAAGCTCAGGGCCAGCTTATTGTTGCTCTGCACAAGCTTTCCACCTCCAGGATCATAAGCTGGCTATTTCAAATGATGGTCTTAGGATAGCATTCAAAGAGGACAAAAACAAAAACTGCAAGACCTCTTGAAGCCTAGGCCTGAAAAGTCCACATGCTGCTCTGTCATATTCTATTAAAGCAAGTAACAAAATCAGGCTGTATTCAGGGGGTAGAACACAGACTCGAGGCATACAGAAGTAACTCCACCTCTTGATAGGAGGAGTAGCAATATCACATTAGCAGGTGGTGTGCGTACAGGGATAGAAGGAATCATTTCAATCAACTTTGCAATGCTGACTTGCACCTTTTTCATTCTTAACAGTGATTCTTTTTGACTTAAGTGTTCCACTTTGAAAAACACAATATATCAATGTTTATAGAAGAAGTGGGTTTTAAGCAGGAAACCAGGAAAGGAGCTCAGAAATACAGAAATGGAACTCCTGTTTTCTTCTTTTTATACATTCACCTGGATGTAAATGATAATAAGGGTATATGCCTAGGGTTGGGATGTTAGATGAGTGTTTCTAAGGGGGCATCCATCACGTAGAGCCAAGACCTGAAACTGGATAGGATATAGTCTGTGAGAAAATAAACAGAAATCTATTATACTTCCATGTAAACAAGTTTCAAGCAAAGTTCTAAGTAAATAAAAGTCTAAAACTGCCATAATAGCATCAAAAAACCCACATCAAATACATAGGAGTAAATGAAATGGCAAATGTATAAGACTTCTACATAAAAATTTTTAAAATATTACTAATTGGAAAAAAAGACCTAAATAAATTAAGATGATACAATTTTTATTATTTGATATATTTATTATATATATATTTGATATTATTTTTATTATTTATTAATAGTATTATTCAACACTATTAAAATAATCTTACTCCATATATTATGTTTATCACAATACAAATCAAAAACCCTGCAAAAATTTGATGAATAACAACTCAATATTAAATTAAATAAAAATGTTAAGTATCTCTAACCAAAACAATCTTAAGAAAGAAAAATATAACTTGAATTCTCATGCTACATGATTTTAAAATTTACTATAAAGCTACAATAATAAAAACATAATTGCATTAACATAAAAAAGACAAATATATCAAGAGTTTGGATGCAAAAACATTTATATAGTAAATTGATTTTTTGAAATTACACCAAAAGAATTCAATGGAGGAAAGGATAGGTTATTCAATAAATGGTGCTAAAACAAATGGATACAAATATGGGAAAAGAAAAGAAAAAGGATTCTACTTCTAGCTGAAATAGATTAGCAGTACTAGATATAATCTCCAACTGTGAAGAGCTAGAAAACTAGGCAAGACATAGGATAAAAGAAGTGTTTTCAAACAGTGGACATTAGGAAACTTAGGACTATGACCCTCCAGAGAAGACAAGTAAAATAATCCTTTGGATTTCAACCTACAGGCAATATTCAGATTCCAAGGGCAGACACAGAGAATCTAAACAGAGTCTGGTGATTTTGCTCAGTTGTGGAGGTAGAAATCATAGTTCAGGAAGGGTTATGTGGCTGGAAATAGTAAGAAAGATTCCCATAAAGTTGAGAGTTACACTGAAAACTAACCAGAGGGGTACCTCGGTGCCTCAATTGGTTAAGCATCCAACTTCATTTCAAGTCATGATCTTGAGGTTCACAAGTTTGAGCCCCATGGTGGGCTCTGTGCTGACAGTTCAGAGCCTGGAGCCTGTTTCAGATTCTGTGTCTCCCTCTTTCTCTCTGGCCCTCCCCTGCTCATTCTCTATCTCTCTCTGTCAAAAATAAACACTAAAATAAAAAAATAACCAGAAATCCAACAAGAATATTAGAATATGCATGTGGAAACTCAAACTACAAAGACCAGAGTGACGTAGGTGGAACAATTCTCTAAGCTTACACGGGTATGTAGAGGCTTGGTATTGGATCATTCAGCATGAAAAGGCCTCTGATCATCTGAGACCATCAGTGGAAAACTGACAGAAGCCTTCCTGGAGGAGGAAGACCAGACTATGCTGGGATTGATGGTCACACTAGACTCAGCATAGCAAATGTTAGAGGCATTGAAGGGTTCAAGCTCTTCAGCAAATAAATGTATACAAGTGAAATATCCTTTAAAAAGACAAAAATATCCACAATTTCAGTAATGTAAACCTACCATCTCAAGAAAGCAATCAAAAATTAGACAAATCACATCATGAAAATATTATCAATAATTAATTAGTTGAGGCACTTAACCAAAGAAACAAAACCAAAAGGACTTAAATGATGGAACTAGTAGCAAAAATGCTGAAGCAACTATTACAAAAAAGTAGATAAATATATTTAAAACAAAATAAGAACATAATAAGGAAAGAAGTGGAAAATAAAAGATCAAAGCAGAATAAAAAATCATAATCTTGAAGAAAAAGCAGTAAAATCTAACCACCTTAAGCAAAAGCAGAGAGGGATTTAAATTTTTAACAGAGCCTCAGTGACTTGCAAAATAATATCATGTAATACAGCACATGCTTAATTGGAGTCCCAAAAAAGGAAAACTGGAAAAAATATGTAAATACTGTCTCCCAAATTCAAAATTTAAAGAAATAGTAAATGCATATATCAGACTGTCAAAATTCTCCAAGCAGGATAAATATTGCATGCAGGTACTCATTCAGACACACATACACACACACACAAGAGACATCAAATCAAACCGTTGAAACCCAGTGGCAAAGAAAAAAATACTAAATTCAGAGATAAACACGAAAGCATAGTACACACACAGAAATAAAGATAAGGACGATAGAGAATGCTTATCAGAAAACCATGCAAGCCAGAAGAAAATGGATCAATATTTTGAATGTACTGAATGGAAATAAGAAGTTCATACTGTCAAACTAAAACTTTATATCTGACAAAAATATCAGTAAGAAATAGCAAGGAAAGAAAAAAATTTCAAACAAATAAAATTTGTATAAATAGGTTTCCATTATTCCATTAACAGTCCTCACCTATGATGGTATGAAAGTTTGTTTATATATAGACAGGTGTTCATAATTTAGGGATTGATAGTAGTAGTAGTAGTAGTAGTAGTAGTAGTAGTAGTAGTAGTAGTAATATGTAGCAATTGCTAACACTTGAGTAGAGCTTGCTAGTTACCAGGCATTATTTTAAGCATTTTATATACATTAACTTATGTAACCTCAACAGTAACCCTACAAGGAAGAGTGTATTATTATCCCCTTTCTATAGAAACATCGAGGCTAAGTGTCAGGATATGTGGCAGAACCAGGATTTGAGACGAATGTCTCCTTATTCCATCATACTGAACAAATGTCAGTGAAGGTCTGTGAATCAACTTGTGGACCTACATTTAGTTGTTTCTGGTAAATTGATTATGTTTACAGTTGCAATTCTCTCCCTGAACCCATCCTATTGACATGCAAGCTTACAGAGCTATGCTAGTCCGCTAAGCCCTGGGACTTGCTCTGGCCATTTAGTTTTAGGCTTGAAAACTGCTTATGTGGTTGGGTTTTCCAGGGCAGCTCACACTATCTATTTTGTGCATTTGAGAACAGTGTTATCTAACAAATATATCACATAAAAGGAGGGAGGGGGAGGAATAGGGGGAGAAAGAGAGGAAGGGAGAGAGATAGCAGGCCACTATTCTTCCTTAATCCCATCATTTGTCTGATGAGTCAGAGTTCAAGGAGGTAGGAAAAGGAAATTATATTTATTAAGTATCTATGCTACGTGCTGGTTATTTTTAATGCACTTTTAACCTCACAACCCTGGAAAATTCAAGCTATTATTATTATTATTATTATTATTATTCCAGTAAGTTAAGTGATTTGTGTTCACACAGCTAGCAGGGAATGGAATCAGAATTCTTTACTTTGATTTTCATCTAACATTTCTACTACACCAAGGGAAGGTGATTTGCTAAGGTTCCCCCAAGTTGAATATAAGAGTGACAAGAAAGGAACTGAAGTCTCAGGCCTCAATATATAGACATTGTTCTATGTCTTACAAATTACAAAAATGAATGTGAAATGAATGTTCATACTGCAAAGACACCAAAACACATCATGGAAACAATTGGAAATCAAGTAAAAGCATCAATTTCAAAATACCTCCTAGTGAATAGGAAGATAAATAGTATCATGAATACTAATGTACTACCAGCCTCTCTTTGGTAGCCATAACTACCAATGAACTGCACTCAGTAAGATTTTACAGCCATTAATTCAGTCACTTACATGCCCTAAATCACAATGAGGGGCAGCAGTTCTGTTATACTCTGGCCTAGACCCAACTGGGTTAACATAGATGCGAGAACACAGTAAGAATAGTAATTACAAAATAGCTTAAATGTGTACCATATGCCTGATCTGGGGTATTATTTTTATGCATAATTTTATTTAAACATCACCACAACCCCTTAAGGTAAGTTTTTTAGCTATACTTTTGTAGTATATGAGGAAACTTGATCAAGGTACAAAACTATTCTGTGTGAATCCATAATTTGGTTCTATAATGTCTAGAACTTTCTTTGTATTAGCTCCAAAACTCATAAAATCACTTAATTTCTCTGAGCCAAATTCCAGCTTTTAGAAATGTCATATTACTTGTTATTCTTTGAAGATTAAAAGACATATGTCAAGTATATATTCTAGAGCCCAACAAATAAAAAGAACACAAAATAACAAAAAATTATTATCATTTTGATCATAAATAAAATCATTTGAATCCCTGAATAATTTTTTATTATTCCTCCAAATTTGTTTCTTTTTACCTAGTGTCATTTTTTTAGTCTGCTACCTTTACTTCTGTCCCTTTCAGATCTCTGTCCTGACTCTGAGTTCCGATCTTACTTCTAGCTTGGGACACTATTTTGGTCATGCCTGCCCCATTCTAAGGGTCCTTACACTGAATTCACTCAGTGCTCCATAACCAAGGGCATCTGTCAGGAGTGTATATATCCTTAGGAATCAAGGCTACAACTCTTAGGCAGAAGCCCAGGGAGAAGATTCTCGAATCTCTAGACTCTAGAAAGACCCTAGAGTCAGGGGATCCAGAGTGTTGACTAGCAAGCATGTTAGCAGAACTCCAATTCTGAAAACTATCTGGCAGGCACAGAAGACACAAAGAACAAGAATTAGGTTCTACCACTAATCTATAAACCAGGAAGTTAGAGTCTCAGCTAAAAGGTAAGAGATGCCATATTGTTAGAACTAGTATACAAATTTGACCCAAACTAAGACCATTTGATATTCATCCCAAGAACGTTTTCTTGGAGCTATTTAAATATGTGTTTAATCTAAGCTAACACGCATTTTCAGGTACTTCAATGTATGAGGAAGAGTAGGACCAGACAGGGTCTGACAGCATATTGCCATTTTGCCTCAATATTCTAATCTATAAAATAGAAATAATATGTCCTCTGCTTACTTCAAGGTGTATGGAAGGATCACATGGTATGTGAAAGAGTTATTAAGTATAAAAATTAGCATCTTAATTATTTAATTTTCTCATAGCTTTTGTTACCTTCCAAGATTGTTTACATTCTGCTTATACTGTATATTCATTTGTTAGCATCTGTTTTTCCTTACCAGATTGTGAGGTCCTGGAATCTGTATTTGCTTTGTTCACTGACCTGTTCCACACATGTATCAATAGAAGGATGTTTAGTATATGTTATACAGGAAAGATTTACTTGTTAAATCAACAAATATGATAGTGTTTATTATTATTCTAATTATAATGGATAAGATACTATCAATTTCAGTTAACAAAGTTTTCTTCCTAAAGCAACTTTCCAGAGATACAAATTTAACTCAAGGACTACCTAAAATGATAAGAATTTCAGGTCTTACCTCAAGATGGAGAGAGACTTGTTTCTGGACAGATACGTCCCATAGAGTTATTCTAATTTTATACACCGGACAATCAATTGTCTGCCTAGAAGGCTCGCTGGCCTCAGCTTTAGCAAAAAATACAGAATTTTCCAGGGCCAAATGGCTTCATCTTTATTCCTAAATCCAGTGACAGCATGTATACACAATTCCACTTAACTAAAATCATTTTAAACATGGTTAGACTCAGCCAAACAAATGTCTATATTGGACCAATAACCAATTCCCTGAATCAGCTCTTTCCAGCTGGTCGATTTGGCTGAACATAATCATGCTGGAGGAGATCTGGATGGAAAAGTAGCAAGTGATTGTTCCAATCTCATTCTCTAGGATTGGGCTTTCAATTGCCTCCCTTGTGGGCCACAATCTGTATTTGAAACAAGAACAAACAGACTTTTTTCCAAGAAGACAATAAAGCACTTAATTTGACTGTTTAAGGATTAATTAACTAAAAGTGACAGACATCATACATAAGCATCTAATCAATCAACCCATCCCTCTATCCAATATCAGGGGTCAGTACACAGAGAAACAGGGCAAAACATAGTCCAGAGGTAATCAAAGATGGATTTCACGATGAAGAGACATCTTATATCTTAAAAAATGAAGAGTTAACTTGATAAGAGGACTATGAGAGTATTCCAGCAGAGAGAACATCATGTGCAAAGACCCAGAAGTGTCAGTAAACATGTCAGAGAAGGGGCACCTGGGTGGCCCAGTTGCTTAAGCATCTGACTTCAGCTCAGGTCATGATCTCACAGTTCATGAGTTCCAGCCCAGCACCAGGCTTTAGGCTGACAGCTCAGAGCCTGGAACCCATTTTGGATTTTGTGTCTCCCTCTCTCTCTCTCTCTGACCTTCCCCTGCTCATGCTCTCTCTCTTCAAAAATAAATAAACATTAATTTTTTTTTATTTCAGGGAAATACAGGTAGTCAGTATGGCCTGAGTATGATGTGAATGTCAACTGGAGTAGGATTTGAGTCACTGAAGAGCACTGCATGGAGATCCCTGGCAGCTTCAGACTCCCAGAGCACGTGACAAACCCTAAAGTGCTATCTAAAAATAAAAATAGCTGGCATTTACTGATGAAAACCGTGCAAGTCAGAGAGGTTAAGTAACTTGCCTCAAGGTCACATGGTAAAGTGGTGCAGCCAGGATGGAAACTCACTCAGTCTGGCTGTTGAGGCCATGGTCTTATCAAGTACATTCTAAACATATTGTCAGGGTCTCCAAACCTAAAGGCCATGAAGGATCATAGCTACAATGGAAAGGCTCCTGTCTGTGTTACTCTCAATGTTCATCTCTTGCATGGGTAAAAATGCAATGCATTCTCCTCTCCCAAAGGGCGGAGTGCAATGTTTTCTCTGTGGGCATGTTGCTGCATCCAAAGCCCTCCCAGTGGCTGAGCAGATGTCCTGCCAGATGGTAGCCACTTGGACATGAGCCCCACTGTGGCAAGTAGCCAGGACAGTTGCCTTGTAATGGTTGTAAATGTCACCATCTCTCACAGACTGGACAGCTGGACAGAATGCCCAGAGAAAAGCAGGTGCTAACCATGCAGCACATGGGTTTTTCTGCTCAAAGGGAAGAAAATCACAGTGTTCCATGGCACATCCATGCCTTTAGAATAATTCTCCTTACTGCACCGAACAAGAGGCTTCATTATGTCTGAGAAGTAGAAGAAGCATTAAGGAAAAATGTGATTATCTGTTCACAAACATTGCTGGTTACATCAGTTCCCTGGCTACCTAAGCTTTCCTGATCTACCTCTGCCTACCTGTTCATCTTCATCCTTCTTTGCTCAACTTATGTAGGTCTTCCTTTATGAAGGTTTTCCTGATCTTGTCTGAAATTAAACAAATAGCCCTATCTTTTGGGTATGCAAACTTTAAGAAAAAAGACATATGATAAGCTACAAATGTAGGCTAGTATGTGGAAACTGGTACATGTCCCAAAAGAGAAAAATCAGAATTTCTTGGCAGATTCACAGAATGCTTCACTGAGGAAAAACAAAACAAACAAGCAAAAAAATTGGTTTGGGCCATAAAGTAAGGAAGAATTTACTAGGCCAACAAGAATCTGAAGGGAATCAAAATAAAGAATCCTAAGTGTGAGGGTTTATGGCTTTGAGTAGTACCACATAGTTGAATAGTACCAGAGTACAGAAAGCCTTATGGTAAATATATCAGTTTTCTTTTGCTGTGTAATAAACTACATCAAAACTCAAAAGGCATACAACATTAAGCTGTGGGACTCTGGTTATGTGATTTGGGCTTGGTTATTCATTTGTAGAGGACTATGTTCTAAGCAGTGCTTGACTAAGAGGAACTTAAAGCTGGAAATGGTCTGCTCTATTTATTCATTATCCTCCTCCCAGGACTTTCAGGATAGATTAAGCATGTCCTTCTCCTGATGATGGCAGAAGCACAAGGACAAATCAGGCCAGCCATCCAAGTAGTTTGCAAGATACTGCTTGTATCACATGTGCTAATATCTCTGTAGTTAAAGCATGTCACATAGTTGGACATAGAGTAAAGAATAAGCCCTATGCTCAATGGAAAAGAACTTTATTGCATGAGTACAAGAAGCATTAAAGCATTGCAGACACCAACAGACATAAGTAAACAAGAGATGAGCCTGGGGAGGCAGATATGAACCAGATCATGGATGTGTTATAGACAGTGCTAATAGAATTAAAAATTTTTTAAATTTATGTTTATTTGTTTTTTTCAAATTTTCTTTAATGTTTATTTATTTTTGAGACAGAGAGACAGAAAATGAGCAAGGGAGGTGGGAGAAAGAGAGAGGGAGACACAAAGTCTGAAGCAGGCTCCAGACTCTGAGCTGTCAGCACAGAACCTGATGTGGGGCTCTAACCCACGAATGGTGAGATCATGACCTGAGCCAAAGTTGGAGGCTTAACCAACTGAGCCACCCAGGTACCCTATTTATTTGTTTTTGACAGAGAGAGACAGAGAGAATGAGTAGGAGAGGGGCAGAGAGAGGGAGAGAAAGACTCCCAAGCAGGCTCTGCACTGTCTGCAGAGAGCCTGATGTGGGGCTTGAACTCATGAACTGCAATATCATGCCCTGAGATGAAACCAAGAGTCAGATGCTTAATGGACTAAGCCACTCAGGTGACCTGAAAGTGCTAATATAGTTTTTATATCATCCCACCCCATGGACAAGGGAAGCAGTAGAGCATTTTAAAGAAAAAAATAACATCATATATGCATTTAAGGATTATCTCTCTTGACAGTATGTAAAAGATACCCTATTTGAAGAGTAGCAAAAATAGAGACAGACAGAAGCTAAGAGTCTTAAAGTAAAAGTTTTAACTAAGGCAGTAGCAGAGGATATAGGGATAAGGAGATTTAGGTAGTATAGAAAAGTTGGTACAATATGTGGTATCTACAAACAGGTGTAAAGGGAGTGGTAAGGAAACAGGGGATTCTGTTTTATCTGCCTTAGCTAAGAATAACCCTACACAAAAACATCAGAGGAAGCAATAGGCAAAAGAGTTATGGGGGGAATTGTTAGGACAATAGGTTAGACTTAGATATGAGTCATCTGTGAGACTCCTAGAAAGAAAATGTTCTGTAGGCAGCTGAAGTTGAGCAGGAGAGAATTCTAATCTGGAGATATAATTTGAGATTGATTGGCATTTACATGGTAGTAAATGTTGAAAACATGAAGGCAATAGCTCAGAGAATGACAAAAGTGTAGGGTGAAACTACAAACAGTCAAATTTATTGTTAGAGTTTATTTGGGGGATCACTTTAAGAATCTGAAGAAGCCATGAATTGTCTGCTAGAAAATGGCACAGACACACATAAAAAAATTTGTGGTCATAATTCCAGGAACCCTATGAATTTCATGAAGTCTATACAAAGACCTCTTAAGGATTAAAAAAAGCCAGAATTTGAACCCCTGATTTAAAAGATGAGCAGAGAGGAAAATAACAAATGAAAGGGGAAAAGGAAGAGGAAGTCTCATCAGAGAATAGAGACAGGATCTAAACCCCTCAGTTACGAACTACAGCTCCTTGGATCCTAAATTCCTAGGCAAGCTGGGAAGTTTAGAATAGACCTTTTTTTAAAAAAATTTATTTATTTTTTGAGAGACAGAGAGAGAGACAGTGTGATCAGGGGAGGGGCAGAGACAGAGAGAGAGACACAGAATCCGAAGCAGGCTCCAGGCTCTGAGCTGTCAGCACAGAGCCTGACGCAGGGCTTGAACCCACAAACTGTGAGAGCACGACCCGAGCCTGAGTTGATCGCTTAACGGACTGAGACACCCAGGTGCCCCTAGAATAGACCTTCAGTAAAAACAAAAACAAAACAAAAATAAACAAAAAACAGCGAAAGATTAATAACCAGAGACAAAAGGAAAAAGACAGTGATAGATGATACAATTTTTAGTCAGCACCCATTTCTCAGCCTCCCTCAGGATGACTGTACAACCTGACATGGCAACATTGGCATAGGACCTGGCTATGAAGCCAACCAGCAAGAGTTACATGGAAGTAACTAAGGGCCACTGTAAGGGCCTGGGGAAGGCAGAAGCTAAAGACAGAGACATGGTAGAGTGAGTCATCACTAATCACAATTACCAGGGTTTCCTGTGAGATGGTGGAAGCTGGACTGATAAGCAGGCAAAGCAGTCTTACATAAAAAATCTTTTTAATGTTTATTTATTTTTGAAGGAGAGAAAAAGAGTGTGAGCAGGGGTGGGGCAGAGAGAGAGAGAGGGAGAGACCCAGAATCTGAAGCAGGTTCCAGGCTCTGAGCTTTCAGCACAGAGCCTGATGTGGGGCTCAAACTCACAAGCTGTGAGATCATCACCTGAGCCAAAGTAGGACACTTAGAGAGAGCCACCAAAGTGCCACAGGCAAAACAATCTTATTAGTAACAAAAGAGAAAAGCAATCCCCTAATTTCTTAGGAGACCTGGAGTAGTTCTTATTTACTAGTGTCCAGCACCTAGTACAGTATCTGGCAAATAATATGAATAAGTATGTGATATATGAATGCTTAAAGGTAACTCTATGAAGCACCCATGACTCCCTCTCACCAGGATTAGAAATGCCACCCATCTTTAAAATATATCAGCGGCTCTGATGATCAGCCTGCTGTCTTTCTAGGAAAACACTGAGTCCTCTTTTCTAATTAATTCATTTTATTGTTGGTAGTTCACCCCAAATGTGAGACATTTGGAAAACTCAGATACAATGTAAAGTATTTTATTCTTATTATTTAGTTCTTTCTGGCACCAAGCAAATTTGGCTATAAACAAAAGATAATAAACCCTGATTTAAAAGCTATAATGCCTCTGTAGAGAGCACGAGAAGTACAACAAGATGATGCAATACCACAAGGACCTGTTTTAGTTAAAAGTCACGTTAATGATTTCATCCTTCATACTTGCCCAAAGAACCCTGAGAAAGAAACCTTCAACTCTTACATCGTTTTCTGTCTTAAGGGTAATGAACCATATGTGTAGACAGCTGCACTGTCTGTAAACTATGGTCATTAATTAGACAGGAGACAGGACACTTCCAGGAAGAGGCGGGTGGAGGGAGAAGGGTGAGGTTTTGAAAAGTCATGGTGATTATTAATAACAGAAAGGGCAGGGAAAAGGGTAAAATGCTTGTCCTCCATATTTCAAATATATTACATTGCCCAGAGCATTGAAGCAGTGGAAAGGTCTGTATAGCACTGTGAGTATTTTGGAACTGCGCATGAGGCCATAGCTAACCAATACAAGGTACTGCAAGGATAGATACAGATTCACATATAGAATTCCCGACACTATGCCAAGATGCAAACCATTTGCCCAAGGAAAGATATATCAGTTTAGCCTTAAGGAGATATAATTACACTGCAGAAGATAAACCAATAAAAACAGTAGAGAATTGGTCTGAGCTTTCCACCACGTATCAGGTATGAATCCCTAATGAAGATGTCAGAAACTTAGATGATTAGAACCAGGTCATGAAATAGGGGGCAAGAGTTCAAGTTGGATCAAAGAAAGCAAGGGAAGCGGCTAGGACCAAAACAGACCTTATAGCTTAACAGGCCGGATCCAATTAGAGAAGTGACCCCACCCAAGGAGTCATGGTGTGTCCCCTAGTATCATTAGTCATTCTATTGGAAACATGAGACATCTCTGAAATCATATGTCAAGAAATAGAGAATACTTGGGGTGCCTCATTGGCTCAGTCGGTTAAGCATCCAGCTTCAGCTCAGGTCATGATCTCACAGTTTGTGGGTTCGAGCCCTGTGTCAGGCTCTGTGCTGACAGCTCAGAGCCTGGAGCCTGTCTTTGGGATCTGTGTGTGTCTCTCTCTCTGACCCTCCCCTGCTCATGCTGCCCCCCTTTCTCTCTCTCTCTCTCTCTCTCTCTCTCTCTCTCTCTCTCTCTCAAAAATAAATAAAACATTTAAAAAATTAAAAAAAAAAGAAATAGAGAACACCAGGAGCATGTGTAAGCACTGTTGTTTCTTGAGCTTTTTGCAATCATCACCAGTTATTCACCATACTAATTCTGGTAAGGTCCAGTGTCCCTGCAGATCTGGGACTGCATCTGTCTACTCAACACAGTATTCCCAGTGCCTCACATAGAGGCTGAAAAAAGCTCAAGTGGGATTTTTTTTAAGAATTAAAGCCTATGCTAATGTAAAAAGGGAATAATAGATCTATAAATATGTTAGAGAACAATAAGCTAAAAATCAGAGATGTTTGGATAATAATGATGTGTGAATGTAGGCTTATCGATTGTAGGAAATGCACTAGTCTGTTGAGGGATGTTGATAATGGGAGAGGCTATGTATGTCTGGAGGAAGGGAAAAATGGGGATAAATTAGAAGAAAAACCTTCTAGTTACTTTTTCTGTCAACCTAAAACCACTCTAAAAAATAAAAGTTTATTTTAAAAACTGAGGGATGTGCGTGAGAATGACAAATGGGTGATCTCTGCTTCTGCTCTGTGGATGGCAAGAGCAGCATAATCCATCTGTTCGGAGGTGAGCACTAGACTAAAGGACCAGGCACAATAACAAAAAGAAAGGAGATTTGAAGTGCCAGTGAAGAGGTGCGCACAGGAGAGTGGCATGACCAGATTTACACGGAATAAAGATCCTCTGGCAGGTATATGGTGGGTGGCTTAGCACATAAAAGAGTCAGAGTCAAAGCAGAAAGATGATTAGGCACTATTTCACTCATCTAGACATAAAGTAATAAGTACCTGAATTAGGATTGTGGGAATAAAGAGGATGGCACAGATATTAATCAGGTAGAACTGAGGTGACTTTGTGACATTGTTATTTGGAAGTGAAAAGAAGTGAAAAACTCTTGGGTACCTTACTTCATAGCTACAAAACTGAGTAGACACGCAATATATGTTTTATGGATGAATAAAAACATGCACACTCTTCAAATTCATATTACTATAAACACTGTGGTGATAACATTTATATGCTCATTTTTTAAAAATCCAGGCAACATTTATAGAGAACCACATAAATATGGAGTTAAATGTTGAACGAGGGTAAAAAACAAATGAACAAGAGAAGAAAAAACACTGTATGGATTAGAAGCATGTGCTGCATTTGAGGGACTGCCCTACTTTAAATTTTCCTGTTTCAGTGTTCGTAAGAATAGATTAGGACTTGTTTGACACAGTCCTGATTTTAGTTCATGGAACACTGACACTGTGATGGTGGCCAGCAGCTCTCAACTGTGTGATTGAATAGGTCTGTCCAGGTTCCTCTGCCAATAAATCTGGACCGTAGCCCCTTCTAAACCACCAAGGCATCAGATTGGCCATAGGATTATCAGTGTCAGAAATTCCCTTTACAAACACATGGCACAACACCCCTTAGACTTACCTAGAAATTAAACTCTCCTCTAAACCTCCTATAGCATATTGTCTCTTTTATGTTACTATTATATATATCTTATGAGGTTTGGGTTTTATTGTTTCTTTCTGATTACGTCTTACAGCTACTAATAAATGAAAGCTCTCAAGGGATGTTCAAAATCATCTAATTCACATATTCTTTCCCCTTTCAGTGCATAAATTCCTTCTATACCATTTCTGAATCTTATACAAGTTTCAGCTGAGATAATTTTACATGCATGAAAATAGATCAATCACCATAGTATTAAAATTACCCACTAGACTCTTCAACAATTCTTCTCTTTAATTGTACCTTAATTAAAGAACTTTGCACATTAACCACTTTCCTTTTCATTTATAGAATCTATTCTTGAAAATCCAGTTTAATTCAATAAGCATTTGTTCAGCACTTATAATATGGAAGCCCATTTCTCGTGTACTTTGGACAGGGGAATAATTAAAACATATTTAGTCTGAGAGAATAGACATGTAAATAAACACTGAAGAAATATTGACAATGCAATAAATTAAATATGTGTAATTTACAAGCCATTTTTTTAGGTAAAGTACAAAAATGAAAGAATGCTCCTTATAGACTAGAGAAAATATCGTCTGAGTTGGATTTTGATAAGGAAAATGGGAATCAGTGGCAGTTCATTCCAGGAGGAAATATTCATGCAGAGTATCAAAGTGGTAAATATGAAATAATAAAAAAAATTGGGCCTGTGGAAACACTGAAGAAATACTAAAGAAAACACAGTCTATTAAATATGCAGGAAGCCATTCATATTAATCAGATTAGGATTCAAATTATGAAACACTTTTTGGGCACTGTGATACACCAAGCCTCCAACACCTCGACTTGCAGAGGTAGAATTCCCTTTTGGAAACAATCAAAATATAATAGTCACATATTAAACAAGTACCTGTCTGAGCAGTAACCCTATATATAATTAGCTAAGACTTGCATTGGGCCTCAGAGAGATTAGATTTCAACAATAGTTAGAATAATATTAGGCCAGACCTACTGAGCATTTACTGGGCAATAAGCCTTGCTCTAAGCACCTTGTTACATAAATGGATTAACAAAATACAGAATACAGAAAATGCAGAAAATTTCTATCAAAACTCCCATTCTACAAATAAATAACAGGAAGTACAAAATGATTAGGTAATTTTCTCAAGGCCCAGGAAAAGTTAGTAAAGTCACAATTTTACAGAAAATTACAGTGTAGAGTGGGGGGAGTGGTATTGGTACTTTCTTATGTCACTAAATAAAGTAAGAACTCTAGGAGATGCTATAAAAATAGTCTTTGGAATGGAGCATTTATGAGTAGGTCAGAAGTACCTACACAGAGCTTTCTGAGTAGCTCTTGGAAATGAACAAAGTAAGGGGTCTGAATGCGGGAGGCTCAGGACAATGGAATGAGTACAATTGCCTAGACATTTTTTGAAGAGTTATTTACGCCACAGGGAAGAATATTCATCTGAAGTACATGTGTTAATGAAGTACAAGTTCATGTGTGTCAGCCCCATAGTTCAGTTTGTGGAGATAAGACTAAATAAATAACAGAGACATGACAAACCATAAAAAGTCCATCTAAAACAGAAAATGGTATAAAAGAATGATGAGCAAAATTCTGGGCAAGTATACACACACAAACACACACACACACACACATATATTACTATATTACTATTTTAGTAGCAAATGCTTGCATGGTGCTCATGATGTAAACTGCACTGCCCTAAGTACTTTGCAAGTATTAATTCTTAATCCTTCTACCACCACCACACAGGGACTACAGTTATCATCCACATTTTACAGGTGAGGATGAAGTGATGAAGCAGGCAGGGATGAAGAAACTTGTTCATGATCTGACAACTTGTAAATGGCAGTACTGAGATGGAAAGCCAGGCAGTCTAGCTCTTAAGTTCTACATTAGGAGGTACTTTCCTTTCCTAGGGGAGGTGAATGGTAGGAAGTGATGTGGAGATGTGGAGATTTTAAATGGAGATTACTCATCTATTTTCTTCATACATTCAACAAAACATTTATTGAGCACCTATTATGTGCCAAATTCCATTCTAGACAATGTAGGGATAGCATTAAACAAAAAGAACAAGACTTTTCTTTGTACCAAGACTTAAACTGATGAAGAATTGCTGTGGCATATTAAGGAAAAGGCAGCTTAAGTGTTACAGGCACTGTACCTAGCACTTTATATCACATACCTAATTTAAGTGTCATAACCCTTTACAGTATGTACTGTTGTCGTCCTCACTTTACAGATAAGGAACCTAAATCTTAGGAGCATTAAAAACAGTCATGTATATTGTAAGAGTAGATGTAGAGACTCCAACCCAGATGTGCCAGACCAAAACTTACACTTAGAGCAGTTTACCCTAGTGCTAAAAGGTGATGTGAAACAAAAGGAAGTATATTTAGGACTAGGATATTGAATCATTTTCAGACTTAAGAATGGGGAGAAGGAGCAGAAGGGAATTGGAGCAATGATTCAAATGGAAAGACTGAAGAGCAAAAAATAATGTTTTTATGATATAGATGACATTTTAACCAAAGGGCAGGAAAGTTATGAAAGAATATTATCTACATCTTTTTAGCTGGACTCTCAAATGTTTGATCATAAAGAATTCGATTAAGAAAATGAATCAGTGTCATGTGTATTTTTTCTTCAAACAAAGTTTAACGGTACCAACACTGCCCCAGAATTCCCACAGCCCCATAGCCAAGGATTGAAATTGTACAAAATGCATTTTGCCCAGTGAAATCGACAGTAAACCTCTGGTGATTGAATATATAGAAGATAAACTTTATTTTTCTTTCTTTATTTATTTGTGAAAGAAATGGAAGCAGGGCTAGGCTAGGCTGAGCTATCTTTGAAAAGATCTGCCTTTTTTCCTTTTCAGTGTTGCTCTTTATCTCCCCACTGCTCCCCATAGGAAGGATGTCTTTGTATCATCTGTTATCAAGAAAAACCATGCTGTTCTAAAGGCACGTGATGTGTCAGAAATACCTGCTGGGTGCCCTGACTCTGAATTCCAGCTGCTGCATAGCCTTTGTCCCCGCCACACAGAATGCTG
Source organism: Suricata suricatta (assembly GCF_006229205.1). NCBI lineage: Eukaryota > Metazoa > Chordata > Mammalia > Carnivora > Herpestidae > Suricata > Suricata suricatta. Next base: position 62,863,977 of record NC_043710.1, read on the forward strand.
AGCACCAGATTAATGGTTAACATGTGATCATTTTAAAATATTATCCATCCTTGTGATAATGCCTTTTGGGCTGTCACCATGTCAAACTGATAGGTCAGTGCTATTCTGATCACTTCTGACCCCACCATCAAAAAGGGATTTAAAACTTCGCATTTAAAAATAAGTAGACAGGCTTCACAAATTCAGTTTATTGCTATTATGTGTCTGTTTCTTCATTAGATAGCTGAAAGTCTTTACTACTATTTCCTCATACCCAGAAAGGGTACAATTGTTTTCAGTAAGTCTGATCTTAATTGTCATAGCATAGTAAACTGAAACTTACTCCAAAAATGGAGTTTTCTGACTAACAGAAGAAAAATCTTATGTTTTCAAGTATCTTAAACACTTCCAAATTTTGAAATATTCTTTTATCTGTGTCACATTTGATCATCAAAGCAATCCTATATGGAGGGAAAGTAGAATTATATTGTTGACATCTTAATACATGAAAACTGAGGCTTAGAACAAGGAAAGGAGTCAGCCTAATCATAAATATAAGTGACAGAGCTAAGATTAAAATACAAATTTCTTTTTTAAGCCTATTTTATTTCTACTACAACACTGTAGAAAAGTTGTAACAAAATATGAAAATTTAGGGAGGAAAATTTAAGAAAATTTACCAATAGTCACAGTTTACATATACATTACATACATTTTATGAAACATAAAGTTATATAATAGTTTCACTGCTTGTAGCATCACACTCTTAAGTACAGTTCATACCTCAGAGATGAAACTTAGGTAATGATAGGTCTTCAGGGAAAAGTGGACTTGTCACCTGGATCAGTTTGAGGTTAGGAACTTTAAGACAGGAGCAGCTTCATCTTCATGCCCAAGCAATCTCAAACACATTCTGTCCTTTAGTTCTTCTATGAAACCATTCCTACTGTCAGTACTCATTTACTTCTATAAAATTCTATGGTCTTGTGCACATGTATTTTCATAACATCCTCAACCTGACATTTGTCCATCTCTGATGGATTCTCATGACAGCAAGGTCTTGAATAAGATAATTTTGCTTTCAAATTCAGTAGCCCTTTTCATTTTTTCCAGTCACTACAAAGCACACAAAGAAGTTATCTTTAAAGTTCCTTGGCCAATTAAGTCTTTATGAAAGGATCAGAAATTATATTCCATAATCTGTCTATTTATTCAAACTAATAGCATTCATTATGAAACAAAAGTTACGCAAAAGGCTAAAACATAACAAAATATTTCATTTGGAGTCAAAAGAACATATATTCAAATGATGATGTATTCTTTTAATCTACTGAATTAGCAATTTAAAAAAGAATTAATTTTGCCAATTGTGGCATAAAACTGGCATTATTATTGACTGTTGGATCATATAAATCTTTACAACCTATGGAGAAGGATTTTAGAATATGTAGAGCCTTTAACAAGTTCATATGATAATTAGCTTGTAATTCCTCCCTTAGAAATAATTCTACACTAGAAAAAAGGTTACCAATTGGACAAAGATTTATGTGTCAATACATTTATTGAACAACTATTTGTATTACATATAAAAAAGAAATATTTAAAATTTCTCCCAAATAGAAAACGATTGAAGTATGGTACATCTATATCAGAGAATATGACACACAACTCAATTTCAAATAGCATTTCATGACATAAGAAAAAGTTCATGATAAAATTTTAAGTGACAAAACAGCAGGATACAAATATGCATGTGAAGCATGATCTCTATTATATAAAAACATAAATATAATTGCGACTTTGAGTTTAGCCAGGGAAGTAACAGAAAGGTCTCAGTTCTCCATCTAAGTAGACATATAGTCAAAAGGTCTGGGTTGATGGGATGATGTTTAAAGAGAACTGATTCAAAAGGAGGAAGAAATTTAATTCTAGAATTTGAGTATATAAGATTCTCTGATACTTCTCAGAAATTTTAAGGCTTTCAAGCCTTAGTATATAAAATCAGAGTCTAAGACCATTATATATACAAAGGGAATGAAAAAGTCATCTGTCTCCAAATGTAGTGATTTTAGTATGTTTACTTTTCTTTCTTTGTAAAAGAAGTAGAAATAGAAAAATTTTACTACCTTCCCTACTCTAGGTTTCTAGATTACTGGATGGTTAAACTTCATGATTTAATTTAATTCTTTCACTCAGTTTACTTATTAAGCATCCACCAGTCATGAAAGTTACTATGGATAGCTCAAATAATGAGGGATTTATAATTTAGTTGAAGATAGGGAATTAAGATTATTTTGAAACTGATAAAGTAAAATTACTTGCAGTTTCTTATTTTATACTATTACTAAAGTAAGTTTCAAGTAAGTTTTGAGAATTTTGTAACAGAAAGAAAAGTGAGGATTCTGCTTTAGGTAATGATAGACTATCCACCACTTGAAGAAATTGTTCAAAGATGAATGAAATAAAAATTGTACCTTCATAAAAGAATCAAAAAGCTAATCAAACATCAGAACATTAATAAGGTCAAGATTCAGGAGTAGTGAGATTCTCAAAGAGGGAGGAAGGAATGCTTTAGTCCTAGGAACATTTGTTTATCATTGAGAAGCATCTAGGGGACCGTTCTGTGCTTCTGGGCTGCCTGGAATGACCAGAATGACAAAAATTAGAATCTCAGGGCTGATGAAGTTGTAAAGCTTGGTAAAGAAGAGGTGTTTTATTTAAAAAATATCAACTAGTGAGACTGCATCAAATTAAAAAAGCTTTTGCACAGTGAGCAAAATATCAACAAAAGGCCAACCTACATTTTTGTCTGGGAGAAGATAATTTGCAAGTAATATATCTGATAAGGGACTAATATCCAACATAAATAACGAACTCATAAACTCAATACAAAAAAAACCCCACAAAAACTCAGAACAAATCCAATTAAAAATGGATAGAGGATCTGAATAGACATTTCTCTAAAGAAGACATGCAGATAGCCAACAGACACATGAAAATATGTTTAACATCACTAATCATCAAGGAGAAACAAATCAAAACCATGGTGAGATATTACCTCACACCAGCAGAATGACTAGCATCAAAAAAGACAAGAAATCAGAATGCCTGGGTGGCTCAGCCAGTTACACATTCCACTTTGGCTCAGGTCATGATCTGATGGCTTGTGAGTTCCAACTCACAAGATCATGACCTGAGCTGAAGTTGGATGCGTAACCAACTGAGCCACCAAGGTGCCCTCATCCTATGTCTGAAGTTATTCTTCTAAAACTAATTTTCAAATAGAAGATCAACATAAATTAAGCATACCAGCTTACAGGCAACACAAGGTATGGGAGTCCTCTTTCATCAGTAGTTTCACTTTCCTGTAGTTGTGGTTGCTCATGGTTAACTGCATTTCAGAAGGCAATGATCCTGCTCTGCACATATCACCAGAATGTCAATAGCTGCCTGATGTTACACAATGCCTACATCCTTCACCTCACTTCATCTCACCTTGTAGGAATCTATTTTTTTTTTATTGACACAGAGAGAAACAGAGCACGAGCGGGGGAGGGTCAGAGAGAAAGGGAGACACAGAATACGAAGCAGGCTCCAGGCTCTGAGCTGTCAGCACAGAGCCCAACGCGGGGCTCAAACCCACGAACGTGAGATCCTGACCCGAGCCCAGGTCGGCCGCTTCACCAACTGAGCCACCCAGGCGCCCCTCACCTGGTGGGATCTTGCGGCCTCGTACATCATCACAAGAAGGGTAAGTACAGCACAATTAGTATTTTGAATAAGAGACACCAATCACTTTTATTACAGTATATTGTTAAAATTTCTCCATTTTATTACTAGTTATTGTTGATTACTTACTGTGCTTAACTTATAAATTAAACTTTATCATAGATACGTATGTATGTGTAGGAAAGAAGTATTTTCAGGGATTGGTATTATCTGCAGTTTGGGGCATCCAGTGGGGGTGCCTTGGACCACTACTTGGCGGAGGACTACTATGAAACACACAGAGAAATGTAAACAAATAGCGGAAATAGACCCAGATATTGCAATTAGAAGATAAATATTGCAACATTACTATGTATGTTTTGCTCGAGGGGTTAAAGACAAGCATAAAAATTTCAGAAGGTATCTGGAAACTATAAAAAGTGACCATATGTCTGAAAAAAGAACACATTTGAAAGATAAGAACCAAAAAATGTGATAACTAAAACAAAGAATTCAATGGATAGATTTAAAAGTACATTAAATGCAGCAGAAAAAGGAATTACTAAACTTATCTGAGTCTCCTCACGTTTTCGTTCTATGCATGTCTGTCTCTGTATCCAAATTTCCTCTTTTTGTAAGGACACAAAACATATTGGATTACTGTGCACCCTAATAACCTCACAATCTTAACTAATTATATCTGTAACAACTCTATTTCCAAGCAAAGTTACATCTTTAGGCACTTGGGGTTAGAATGCCAACATATGAATTTTTGGTGAACACAATTCAACCCATAATCATGACCCTAACCACTTATTATCTGCCCAATAAAATGTGGAAAACTATTGGTTTTAAAGACTTCTATACTTAAACTGCTTCTTTTATATACCTATCAGTCAAATGCAGTCTAAATTATGAAAATCCCTTTTTTTCAACTTTATTGATATAGTTGATATATAACACTGAATAAAGCCAATAATGTAATTATGTGATAAATATTATAAAATAATTACCCCAATAAAATTAGTTAACATATCTAACATGCCATACAGTTACAATTATCAGTGTGTGCATGCGCACGCACATGTGTGTGGTGAGAATTTTTGAAAATCTACTCTCTTAGCAACTTTCAAATATGCAATGCAGTATTATTAACTATAGTTACCATGCTGTGTTTTAGGTCCCCAGAACTCATTTATCTTAAATCTAGAAGTTTGTACCTTTTGATCATCTTCACCTACTTCCTCTATCCCCCCACACCCTGCCTCTGGCAACAATCAATCTGAGAAAAGATTATTCTTTATTCTTTAAAAATTATACAGCAGAATGCTGGTTTAATGGTTGGCTCCTCTTTCATCCCTTCACCATATCCTTTAGTTGCAATTTTGGCACCCTAATGCCACAGTGGCCAATTCAACATCCTTAGTATTTTTATCCTGAAAATATATGTTAATATTTAGCATGCTCTCTATAATTATGTCCTTTTTACTTATGTATTCTTGAAATAATTCTTACTAAACCTTCCCTGAAACACTTTGATGATTATGTTGATGGATTTACTTCCATTTTGGTTTGCCTATACTTGTAGCACAGATAGAGTTTTCATTGCTTCTCAAGATGACAAATAATAGGTATTTTACTATATCACAATAAAAAGCCTCTGCATAGTGAAAAAAAAACAATCAATAAAACTTAGAGGCAACCTAAAGAATAGGTGAAGATATTTGCAAATGACATATCCTATAAAAGGTTAGTATCCAAAATATATAAAGAATTAATAAAACTCAACACCCAGAAAGCCAAATAATCTAGTTTAAAACAAACAAACAAACAAACATAAGACATGAACAGAAATCTCTCCAAAGAAGACATACATATGGCCAACAGACACATGAAAAGATGCTCAGTATCACTAATCAGGGAAATGCAAATCAAAACTATAATGAAATATCACCTCATACCTGTGAGAATGGCTAAAAGAAATACACATATGAAACAACAGGTGTTGGTGAGGATATACAGGAAAAGGAACCCTCTTAAATTTTTGGTGGGAATACCAACTAGTGTAGCCACTCTGAAAAACAGTATGGAGTTTTTCTCAAAAAGTTAAAAACAAAACTACTCTATGATCCAGCAATCACTACTGAGTATTTACCTCCCCAAAATACAAAAATATTAATTCAAAAGGGCAAATGCACCCCTGTGTTTTTAAAAGCATTATTTACCAAGATATGGAAGCAGTCCAAGTGCCCACTGGTTGATGAATGGGTAAATACGTGTGGTGTATATATATATATATATATAAAGTCCAGAGGAGTCTGGACTTTAAGAATCATATTGCCATATAGTATAGTTGGAAGAGTTTGGCCTTTGGGTCAGATACACTTGAGTTTAACTCTGAGCCCTCCTTTACTCACCCTTGGAAATGGTGCTTATCTAATTCTTAGCAACAAAATAAAAGTAATTACATCTACTCACAAGATTTCTATATGTATTAAATGGGATAGCAAAAGTAAAGGATCTAGTAGATAACATGCATTCAATAGGTGGTCTTTCCTTCTTTCTTCTCCTTGCCTTGTCACAATTACACATTGAATAGAATTTCTAATTTGGAAAAATTAAACTGAAAGTCCATAGAAAAGAAATTTCACTGACAATACCTGATTATATATGCTTGAAATACCCTCCTGTTCAAAGATGCTTGCAATACCTCTCAAAAATGGACTCTGGTCACAACCCATGTCTTTCATCCTATCTGTGGTTTTCATCAATCTTGACAGATGTAAGTATATAATCTTCCTAATTAAATAAATCACCAAAAGTACATCTACGGATACTCTTTAATCAGTATGGGTTAATAAATAATTAAAAAATCAAAGCTAGTAGGTAATTTTCTTACTTGTTCTTATTTAAATATGACTTGTTTAAGTAATTGGATGTATTTATTTTTCCATATGATTTGTGATATTTGGGGCCAAAATTGTTTTCTCCCTCCAGAACAGAACTCCAAATCCATAACTCTTTGAGTGATGAAACAGGTTTACCTATAGAAGCACTGGTTTCATTCTCGTTCAAAACAGAACTCTGAGTTTTGTTACTACCTTCTACAAAGGGTTTATTCTTCATGAATGACAAGACCTTTCTGGCCCCAGTGTTTGAATATTTGTAATCATGCTGAACTCACTCTCCTTGCCAGCTGATCTGTTGAGGCATAAAGGACCAAGTTCATAGGCATTCTTACAAGGGCCTCATGCGTGGTCTAATGCTCTTTCACTTCCATACTGAAATTCTTAATTTTGAGCAAGGAGCTCCGGACTCTCATTTTGACTTGGGCTGTGCAAATTAAATAGCTGGTCCTGCAGGCATGGGCTTGTGACCCTATGCTGGGTAATGAGACATGATAGGAAGACTGCTGGGAAACTGCAGGGAAGTTTTCATCTCAGTTCATGAATCGAGCAAACATGACTTTCTGCCTCTGGACATGGCAGTTTGCACATGAAATCTGGAAATGGGACCATGTGGAGACCTTCCCAAGACGATATGCCAACATTGAGAATGACACAGCCATGATGAACCCTAAACTACCATTTATTCATAAATTCATTATTCATTCACTCATCTATTTATTTACTTACTTAACTGTTTCTTGGTTTGCCTTATCCCCTTATGTTCATTTTTTTTTCTTAAATTCCACATATGACTGAGATCGTATGGTATTTGTCTTTCTCTAACTTCTTTTTTTAAAAGTTTATTTATTTAAGGAGAATGTGTTAGCAGGGCAGTAGCATAGAGAGAGGGAGAGAGAAGAGAATTCCAAGCAGGCTCTGCACTGTCAGCTCAAAGCCCAACACAGGGCTTGATCTCCAGAACTGTTGAGATCATGACCTGAGCCAAAATCTAGAATAGGATGCTTAACCGACTGAGCCACCCAGTCACCACTATTTCTTAGCATAATACACTGTAGGTCCATCCATGTCATTGCAAAGACATGATTTCATTCTTCTAATACTGTGTTGTATATTCATACCACAACTTCTTTATCTATCCATCAGTCAACAGACATTTGGGCTCTTTTCATAATTTGATATTGTTGATAGTGCTGCTATAAACATCATGGTGAATGTATCCTTTGGAATCAATATTCTTTGTATCCTTTGGGCAAATACCTAATAGTGCAGTTGTTGGGTTGTAAGGTAGATTTTTTTTTAAGAGGGAGATGTAGGGTAGTTTTGTTATTGTTGTTGTTGCTGCTGCTGCTGCTGCTGCTGTTGGTTTTTGTTTTTGCTTTGTTTTGTTTTTGAGAGAAAGTACAAGTGGGTAGGGGCAGAGGGAGAGGGAAAATGTGAATCTTAAGCTGGCTCCATGCCCAGATGTGGGGCTCGAACTTACAAACTGTGAGATCATGACCTGAGCTAAAAATCAAGAGTCAGATGCTTAATTAACTGAATCACCCAGGCACCCACTTTAGGTTAGTTCTATTTTCAACTTTTTGAAAAACCCCTGTACAGTTTTCCAGAGTGGCTACACCAGTTTGCATTCCCACCAACAGTGTAAGAGGGTTCCCCTTTCTCCAATATTTGTTGTGTCCTGAGCTGTTAATTTTAGCTCTTCTGACTGGTGTAAGGTGATATCTCATTGTAGTTTTGACTTGTATTTTCCTAATGATGATGAGTGACCCTGAGTATCCTTTCATGTTAGTCAACTGAATGTCTGTTAGTCAACTGGATGTCCTCTTTGATAAAAAGTCTATTCATGCCTTCTTCCCACTCCTTAAGTAGATTTTTTGGGGGGGAATTGAATTTGATAAGTTCTTTATAAATTTTGGATACTAATCATTTATCAGATATGTCATCTGCATATATTTTCTCTCATTCTGTAGGTTGCCTTTTAGCTTTGTAAATTGTTTTCTTTGCTGTTTTTGCCACTAGTATTAACATGTGACAAGTTCTAGCCAATGAGACATTAATAAGATTGTATGAACTTCCTAGGAAAATTATTTCAAGAGAAAAAATTCTGCTGACAGAAATTCCTTTTGCCTTTCCCTCCTTTTTTCTTCATGCCACCTAAAATAAGATGACAAAAAGGGAGCTTCAGCAGCCACATTGAAACATGAGGTATTTCTAAGTTTCAAAGTCACGATCAGGGCAGTTGAGCAGATAGAAGGAGCCCGTACCTCTGATGACTGTACCTGCTATGTTGGTTTTGACCTACCTGCCTCTGGACTTACCTTATGTGAAAGAATAAATTTCTATCTTTGTTATGTTGACTTTTCTGTTATGTGTTGCCAAGACTAATCCTAAATAATGCACTATATATTTTTTTTCAAATTTGACTTTATATTCAAAATATATCCACATATCCAATTAGAAAAAATCAGATGTTTTAGGAATATTTTCATTTTTTTATTGGCAAGTTAGCTAACATTCAGTGTATACAGTGTGCTCTTGGTTTTGGGGGTAGATTTCCATGATTCATTGCTTATGTACAACACCCAGTGCTTATCCCAACAAGTGCCCTCCTCAGTGTCCATCATCCATTTTCCTTTCTCCCTATCAACTCCCTCCATCAACCCTCAGTTTGTTCTCTGTATTTAAGAGCCTCTTATGGTTTGCCTCCCTCTCTGTTTGAAACTATTTTTCCTTTTCCCCATGGTCTTCTGTTAAGGTTCTCAAATCACATGAGTGAAAATGTTTATCTGTCTTCCTCTCACTTATAATAACACCCTCCAGTTCCATCCATGCTGTTGCATAATTATATATATAAATTATATATAATAAATATAATATATAAATATATATAATTATATATTTATGTATTTAATTATATATATATGAAGAAAAGCATAATGTCACTCTCTCTGAATCCGTATTATATTCTTCTCTAACACACATACATACATCCATAAGAGATTCTCAGATTCTTATTCTTGGTTTGAGGATAGGATTTAGCTTCTGTATAAAAATGGATCAGAGGAATAAAGAATATGGTCCAGAAAACTAGTTGCCACAGAGGTAACCAAAGATCTTTGATTTTCAAGCCTGATCTAGAACTATAAAGAAGGATGCATACTTTATTTTCACACATAGTTTTTTTTCTTCTTGTGCAATCCTTATTGTGCTTTCAAAGTAAATTGAGAGGTTCTGGGTGAACATGCACAAAATGAGGCACATGTTCCAGAAAAGGAAGACAAATTGACATCCACTTTGCTATATAACAGTAGATCAAAAAGCACTTTGAAAACAGTCCAATGGTTAACATCAATCTAACCACTATCTTAAAAAACAGATCTCACTGCTAACTCTTCTAAATCCAATCTTATACCTACCACATCCTTCCTTTACCTAAGATATGGATTAGGATATCATGAAAGTTCTGTAAAAGAAATTATTCCCCCAAATTGTGGATGGTCTAGATTATATCACTGGCCCTATTTAACCTGTTTGGCCCTATCTCTTACTAATTTCCATATGTCTTGCCTTTTCCACTTATAATGAGACAGTCCACTGTATCCCTACAGCTTTTCATACCGACACCAGGGCACTTATCACTCAATTCAGAATTGTTGAATTACCACCCTTTCTTGACAATCAGTCAGTGAGCAAATTGAGGGTAAAGAATGTTCTCCTTTCACTTTTGTTTGTTAAAGGATAATATAGTCCTGACACAAAAGAGGGAATGTTTGTTAATGGAAGAGTAAATAATTTAAAGAGTAACTCAGGGAATCCAAACCATCATTATAGTTGGCTATATATTATCTCTGCTCAACTTCACCAACAGTGTCTTGTACATTGCAGGATACTAATACTGTAAAATTTTAAGATTATATGCTCAGAAATGTTACAATCAGGGTATTTTAAGAATGGCAATTATGACCAGCTCCCATTTTTAAACAATAGTGTGCTAATATTTTAATCTTCAGTGGTAGGGATTGAGGAAATGTTTAAGCTTAACCAATCAATATTTAAGCTTAAATGAATATCTACTACCAGGCTACATCATACTACAGAAAGACTGGTGTGATTTTAGATTACATGAAGACATCACCAAACCCCTGGTCTAGAAACAGCATAGACCCAGCCTACTCCTGTCATTAACTTTGCAATACTATGAGGTCACATTTTTTTAATGTTTTATTTATTTTTGATACAGAGAAAGACAAAGCATGAGAGGGGGAGGGGCAGAGAGGGAAGGAGACAAAGAACCGGAAGCAGGCTCCAGGATCTGAGCTAGCTGTCAGCACAGAGCCTGATGCGGGGCTGGAACCCAGGAACGTGAGATCTGACCTGAACCAAAGTTGGAGGCTTAACCAGCTGAGCCACCCATGTGTCCCTATGAGGTCACATTTTATGCAATTCAATTATTTTGACCCAGTTATCATGTTATGGTGGGTTTACATATTAAACTAAAAAACATGAATATAAAATAAAATTAGAGAGTTACATAATTAATTAAACTCACAGATCCATGACTGGTTCTGAAAATGTACTTATGGACCTCAGTAGAGTGGGACCTATGTAAACAAGGTTAGAAATAACAAACTTTGCTCACAGAGCTAGATTTTAGAAGAAATGTATCTTAGCTTCTATCGCCAGAAGAATAGAAAAATCTACCTTATCTAAGTAATTTAATATTTTCTAGCTATTTGCTAAATAATGAGCACGTTGAATACAAAATGATAATTATTCATTAAAACATATTTTTAAAGTTCAACAATGGGGAACTAGGAACAGTGCCAACTAACCAGCCATTAAATTATAGTCCATGCATTTTAATAAATCTAACTGTATTCAAAATATCAGAGCTATTCAATGAATTATAAATTAATTGTGTGTTGAAGAGAATTTTGCATACTATAAATTTGGAACTGTTTTTTAAAAAATGTTCTCTAGTATTAAATACAGAAATATTAACCTTCTCTAATTTAACAAGATTATTATGAATTTCATAATGACAAAGACATAAAGATAGATACCATACTTTTCTGGGTTTCTATAAAGGACAAAAGATTAAAGAATATTTAAATTATCCCTTTAGGAATGCCACTGAATAAAACTAGAAATTTAATATCTCTAAAAAAAGGGCAAACCACCCCATGTATATAGTTCAAATATAATACAGTATAAACTAGCATATATACATCTGAAACACATGTTGATTAAAATACTAGTTTCTATTATTATAAAAATGTTGATACCCAATGTAAAACTTTCAAAATTCTTTAAAAACCATAAGAACCCCAATGAAGAAAACACTTGTAATCTTCAAAAGAAATTATTATTACATTTAGGTATGTTTTATTCCAATTTTCTCACTATGTAATTTTTACATAGTTGAAAATATATAAAATCATTTTTATTCTACCTTTCTCTTAATCTTATATCAACTATTTTCTATGCTAATCAATTCTTCAAATAATGCATATCCCAACATCTTCCATTAAAATGCAAGATGCTCAATACCAAAGACCAATGTTTTGTCTTCATATCCTCATGTTCCAAAAATTACTAAACTATGTTAGGAATTCACTTTGTTGTTTTTGTTGTTATCTTTTAAGTTTTTATTTAAAATATAGTTATTTAATATACAATGTAACATTAGTTCCAGGAGTAACATTTAGTGATTCATCACTTACATACAACACCTGGTGCTTATAACAAGTGCTCTCAACACCCGTATAGCCCATTTCCAGCCACCTCCCTCTATCAACCCTGAGTGTGTTCTCTGTAGTTAAGGGCTTCTTTTCTGATTGGCCTACATCTCTTTTTTTTCCATTTCCTCTATGTTCATCTGTTTTATTTATTAAATTCCATGTGTAAGAGAAATCATCTGGTATTTGTATTTCTCTGACTGATTTATTTCACTTAACATAATAACTCTAGCTCCATCCATGCCATTGCAAATGTAAAGACTTCATTCTTTTTGATGTCTGAATAAAATTCCTGTATATATAATGTATAATATATATATGTATTATAATATAACACACACACACCACAACTGCTTTACCCATTCATCAGCTGTTGGTCAATTAGGCTCTTTCCATTATTTGGCTATTGCTGATAAAGATGATAAAAACACTGGGGTTCATTGGGTAAATACCTAGGAGTGCAATTGCTGGGTTGTAGGGTAGTTCTATTTTTTTTAACTTTTTGAGGAAAATTCATACCATTTTCCAAAGTGGCCACACCAGTTTGCATTCCCACCAAAATTGCAAAAGGGTTCCCCCTTTCTTTGCATCCTCACCAACAACTGCTGTTTCTTGAATTGTTAATTTTAGCCATGCTGACAGGTGTGAGGTGGTATCTCATCATGGTTTTGATTTGGTTTTCCTGATGGTAAGTGATGTTGAGCAATTTTTCATGTGTCTGTTAGCCATCTGGATGGATTATTTGATAAAATATTTACTCATGTCTTCTGCCCATTTCTCAACTGGATTATTTGCTTTTGGGGAGTATTGAACTTGGCAGGTTCTTTGTAGATTCTGGATACTAAACCTTTATCCAATAAGTCATTTGCAAATATCTTCTCCCATTACAAAGTTTGCCTTTCAGTTTTATTGCTTGTTTCCTTCACTGTGTAGCAGCTTTTTATCTTGACGAAGTCCCAATAGTTCATTTTTGCTTTTGTTTCCCTTGCCTCTGGTGACATGTCTAGTAAGAAGTTGCTATGGCTGTTCTAGTCTCATTCTTCTGCATGTTGCTGTCCAGTTTTCCCAATACAATTTGTTGAAGAGACTGTCTTTTTTTTTTTCCATTGAGTATTCTTTTCTGCTTGGTCAAAGATGAGTTGCCCATATGGTTGTGGATCCATTTCTGGGTTTTCTATTCTCTTCTGGGATCTATGTGTCTGTTTCTGTGCCAGTACCACACTGTCTTGATCACTATAGCTTAGTAACATAGCTTGAAATCTGGAATTGTGAGGCCTCCAGGTTTTCTTTCTTTTTCAAGATTGCTTTGGCTATTCAGAATCTTTTATGGCTCCGTACAAATTTTAGAATTGTTTGTTCTAGCTATTTGAAAAATGCTGGTGTTATTTTGCTAGGGATGTACTAAATGTATGTAGACTGCTTTGGATAGTATACATATTTTAACAATATTTGTTCTTCCAATCTATGAGCACAACATGTTTTCCAAGTTATTTGTCTCTTCTGCATTTTTTAAAAGTATTCTGTAGTTTTCAAATTATCTTTTCCCTTTTTGGTTAGGTTTATTCCTAGGTATCTCATGGAGTTTTTTGTGCAATTGTAACTGGGATCAATTCTTTGATTTATCTTTCTATTACTTCATTATTGGTGTTTAGAAATGCAACCAATTTCTGTACATTGATTTTATATACTGTAACTTTGCTGAATTCATGTGTCAGTTCTAGCAATTTTTTGGTGGAGTCTTTTGGGCTTTCTACATAGAGTATCATATCATCTGCAAAGAGTGAAAGTTTGACTTTTCTTTACCAATTTGGATGCCTTTTATTTCTTTTTGTTGTCTGAGGCTAGGACTTCCAGTACTATATTGAGTAACAATGGTGATAATGAGCATCCCTGTTTTGAGGAACTTACTACATATTTATCAATCAACTGACAAGACTCACCTATATACTACTTTGATAAACATTGTCACAGATTTTAAAAATTGTCCATACATTAGATTATTTATCCCGTTAATAATCAACATAAAATGATAACCGCAACTATTATTATATATTGACCACTTCCTTTTTTTAAGTTTCTCATGCTTTTTAATTTATTTTTGAGAGGCAGAGAAAGACAGTGCGAGCAGGGGAGGGTCAGTGAGAGAGAGGGAGATACAGAATCCGAAACAGGCTCCAGGCTCTGAGCTAGCTGTCAGCACAGAGCCGACACGGGGCTCAAACCCATGAACCGTAAGATCATGACCTGAGCTGAAGCCAGACACTTAATTGACTGAGCCACCCAGGTGCCCCTATATTGACCACTTTCTATGTTGCAGGTATTAAACTAGGGGCTTCACTCTAATTGTATGCATTATTTACCCATGTATGCATTCCCCCATGTATGCATTTAACAAATATTTTTGTAGTAACTACCTCTGGAGAGCTGTTGGTGAATGAAACCAATATGTTACCCTCATGGAGATTTAGTTTAATTATGGATGCTGGTGAGTTTTATGTATATTTTCTACAATCATAAATCAATACAATAAAATATGACCTACTCTGCAGTACTAATTTATACAAACTAGGTCACGATCCTCAGGAAAAAGACTCTAAGAGATTAACAGGTAGGCAATATATGGGGATGAACCCTTGGGGATAATCAACACCTTTGGCGAGTGAATTAAGTAGGGCTGGACAGAGCAAAGCACTGAAGTACAATGCAATTACAATAAAGATCTTAGCTGATCCCATAAAGGGCTCTGAAGCTGGCATGGTCCTTCAGAATTATCAAACCTTGAGCAAAAGTGACCATATCTTTATATCCCTATGTAAACCTGTCACTGGTTGTAGGCTGCCCATGGAGAGAAAGTGATATTGGGCAAAGCTAATCCATTCAGCTAAGATTAATTCATGCAGAGGACTCATCTAAGAGTTAGCAGCCACCATACTCTCTCAATCTGGGGAAATTTCTTCTGTCCTGAAGAAATCTTGGTGGCACAACACAACAACATCTACCTCTTGTGCCACTGGACCCATTTTCTTTATAAAATGAATTCTGGGAAAAAGTCTTCCAGGATTATGGTTGGTCTCCTTTCTAGAGAAATGCTTAAAAGGAACATTAGTGAGACAAACTGCACACTGCAGCTGGGCTGAGGCTGTAACTGATGCCAATTATATTCTCCCTTTATTACTCATACTAGACTTCTTTTACCTCACCTCAGACATCCAGTCTAGTTGACTCATCTGGTACAGACATCCTTCAGTCCTAAGAAGTGGTAAACCCTGATCGCCATACATTTCTTAGATTGTCAGCGCTCCCCTTGAATAACACTGTGCAAGGAATTCCCAAAATATGTCTCAGTGGATTTCCTGGATTCCAAACATGTTATTCCTCATTATCCTCAAGAGTGCTTATCATGTACATATACCACAACATTGCTTCTTCCTGGAGAACTATTCCTCTTGTGGAGTCAAGGACACCCAAGTTTGAAAAGTAGCTCAGATCCAAAAACTAAGCAAGGAATTATGACTTATTGTTAAAGGAGCTATATCCTCAACCCCCTGATCACTCATCCTTGATCTACTTTGATTACATAATTTGAGCATAACTGCTTCAACTTCAGACTGTCTTGTTCCTAGGGGTACTATGTTCTGTTAGTCATCGCTATGCCTCTCTAAGAGTCAGTGTCCCAATACTGCCAGCTGCCACTACAACCTTATTTCAGGATTCTGCCATTGTCATTTTTATCAGGAACCTCAGTTCTACCAAGTCTTACTCACACTCACCAACGATGGACAGCCACTCTGACATGTGAGTATTGCTGGTGCCCCTCTCGCTTGAGCATCTGCTTTAGTGGGCAAAGTGTCTCTGTGTTCTCCCAAAGACTATAACACTAGTGGGTGACATCTGTTCTAATATGCTCATTCTTCTTCGCTTTTTTATCTCTTTCCCCACCATCTGATACAGCAGTTGTGGCGCTTACATTTCATTTCTATGGGCCATCACTTTCCCCCAAACATACAAGTACTATTCTAGCAATGTGTAAACATCACCTTCCTAAATCTTGCCCAGTGTTTTAAATCATATATCATGGAAGACTGTTCTCATGAGCTATGACTTTCATTAATACCCCTTATTTTTTAACCCACCAATCTTAGAATACAACCCTCTACATCCTCCAGGATCCTGTTAGTATAAATTAACTAGGCTCTGCAACTCCTTCCACATACTGTCTGTCTCTTTATTCCTTGTAATTGACCCAGGACTTTACCACAGTTAGTTACGTTGTGACTTGGCCCTAGTGTTAGTCTTACAATCAGGAATGAAGTACATACTGATATGCCAGGTGAAAACATTGGCATTATCTTCAAGCAAGGGCAAACTGGGAAGCACTAGCCTCTAACAGGGAGTAATGGATCACTTCCACAGGCACAGAGTTCCAGGTGATGTAAAGTTTCAATATCTTTAAATATATCAACCCTGATATCCTTATCCGAAGTCTAAGAGCCTCCACGTTATTTATGTGATCTTGTGTAGTAAATTTAGTGAGATTAAAAATTCAACTTAGAGTTCTGTCATTCTGATAATTAATTCCCTAACCTGATCCTTAGTCTTTTCTGGACGTTAGTAGATAAAAGTCTCTTGTATGTTGCCTAGGAGGCCCTCTGGCTTTTACCCTTTGCTCTTAGTTGGAGATTTACTATCCACACCATTTCATTTACTTTCTCCAATGCATCAATGTCACTTGGCAGGAACCATATAAATTCCATTCCCCAAATCTTTTTTCAGCTTTCCAGGGCAATTATACACCTTCTTCCACCACAGGAAACTTTTGGGTAAATACTTGCTATTGAGTTTCACTCTATTTGAAGACTATGCCAGGTTTCTCACTAACACATTTGAAGGCAAGGAGCCTTTATATATTTTTCTTTCTGTTTCCTTTCCAAGTTCTCCTATCTTTCCTTATTCATATATGTGTTATATGTACACTTTTATAAAAAGAATGATTTTAACACAAAAAATTAAGGGTAACTATATGGGAAATTTTTTAAGTGTTTATTTATTTTTGAGAGAGAGAGCGAGCGAGTGAGTGAGCATGAGCAGGGGAAGGGCAGAGAGAGGGAGACAGAATCTGAAGCAGGCTCCTAACTTTGAGCTGTCAGCACAGAACCTGACACAGGGCTAGAACTCATGAACCACAAGATCATAACCTGAGCTAAAGTCACACACTCAACTGACTGAGCCACCCCGGCACCCCTACCTTTGATTTAGATCTAAAGTAAGATATATACACAGCATCAAAACCTTCTTTAATTAAAGCACCAAGAGAAAGAGGAAGAATGAGTTTAGCTTTATCTCACTGAAATTTGTTTTATAGCAGCCCTCATTTCATAATTAAAATAAAAACACAAACTAGCACTTCAAAGCTTTTGATGTAAACAACTGACTTTCAAAAAGCTGAATGTGTGTAAGCTTTGCTATCAACCGACTCCTTGACTATGTTCAATTTTGTATTCAAAGTCATATTTGTGTCACTTTATTTCACTTTCTTTCACCCTTTTAGGAATGTTATTCTTTATTTTCAGTTTTGCTATGACTGATTACATTTTTGATCAATGAAAAGGTTGGAGTTTCCAAAAATAATGGTATGTAATAAACCTGTTCTGTACCAACAATTAAAAACATTTTATTGTGTAATAAAATAGGTTCCTTTTTTCTAGCTTTAGTCACATAACATTAATTCAGACACTAATTTCCACATTATATATTATTGCTAGCACTGTATGGGCATTCATCAGTAACATATATACATACACATGTACACATACACATTAGATTGTATATTATACTTAGAACCCATAAATATGCAGTCTCAGCAGGTTTTTATTTTATTTCAATATAATGAGAATATTTCCTTTTGTAAGGATAAACATGCAAGTATAAATCCAAAATGAGAAAAATTTCATAGGGAAACTTCATAAGGTAAAAGTATTTTGGAAAAAAATAAATAAAAATTAGATGGGGCAATTTGGACAGCATTTAACTGAGAGTACTTAGTGCTCAAAGGTTTTGTCAATTGAGATTTAAATTCAAAGTATTATTTACAAGGATTCACATGGAACACCAAGCACTGGACCTTAAGGGAAGAGAAGTTTAATCCAGCTCACCGAAACGTAATTGTTGTTTATCCCTGAGAAAAATCACTTCTTAGGACAGTTTCTTCCGCTGTTAAATGAGGAATTTGAATGGGCTCAAAAGCTTCTTCTGGTAACAACAGTCTCTAAATCATTAGAATCAGCTTTATTGCTCTTTATTAGAATTCTTCCTATCCA
The DNA here is from genome assembly GCF_006229205.1 of Suricata suricatta. Taxonomy (NCBI): domain Eukaryota; kingdom Metazoa; phylum Chordata; class Mammalia; order Carnivora; family Herpestidae; genus Suricata; species Suricata suricatta. Next base: position 62,882,628 of record NC_043710.1, read on the forward strand.
TGTGCATTCATGGCTAGAGCTGAAAACAAGTCCTTTTACCTTATGGTTATCAGGCTAAAATTTTCTTTCTATGAGAAATCTATAAGTTGAAATTTAAATATCTTTTCATGACATACTAATCAATAGTGATCTGGAGAATATGGAACTCTGCAGCCTCATTTCATGCTCTGCTTGATTTTGTGGTCCAGTGCTTTGAGCTTCAGCTGTATATTCCAGTCTACCGAATTTGCCAAATTGGTTCCCATTGCTGTGCCTTTCCACTTGTTAATTCTGTCTTTCCCCCATTTCCTGTCAGCCTAGTGTCCGTTTTCTAGTTAAGAGTAAGCAAATATTTCTTTGACTATCTAAGGTATTATGAGACCATGTAGTATAGGGAAATTGAAGAAAAATTCCATGAGGTGTTGTTTAAAAGATTCATAGGCCCATTCTAACTCACTGATAATAACTTAGAACAAGGCCTGGCAGTCTGTATTTTACCACTGTCTCCATTAACCTTAATATACTATTCAATTGATGACCCTTTAAAAATACTGGCTATACGGAACTCCCTCTCATTCACTCTGTAACCCATAGGATTGAGGAGGAGAATGGAGCCATTGCTCCAGTAGAGGTAAATTTCCTATAAGTTCTGGGGGTCATTTCCCTATTTGTTTGGTTACTCATTTCAATAAACTTAATATATGCCAGGCTCCATGCTGAATGCTAGAGATATATAAAAAACAAGATCAGCTTATTTCCTGTTCCTAATGGGGTCCATCTTACCATAAGAGGAAAACATCACAAATTAGTTATAAAATTGTTTTTTTTATTACAATTGTAATTAATACCATGAATGACTTCATGGTATGCTTGGAGACTGACTTTCCCTAGAAACTTAACAGGAAAGAGAAGGGAGTTAGGTTCATGGAGTAGTAGGGGGACCCTGGGCTTGCTTCATCCCTCAAATACAGCTAGATTAACATCAAATTTGTTGAACATCTAGGAGATCATTCTGAAGACTGAGAACAATCTGCACAATTAGAGAGAGATGGCAGCTATGAGGCACAGAGATGTGAATTGAGGGAAAGGAAAGCTGCAGTTCCATGGAGGGGAGGGAGCCCATCTCAAACAGAGAGGAGAGAGAAAGAGGGGGAGAAAGCACAGCACATCAGGTTCACACAAGAAAAACACTTCCCCAAAACAATTGATTGAGAAATCAAGAGAAACTGATTATCACAGTTTTTACAAACAGCAAAGCTCAAATTCTGAGGTTTTGGAAGTCTGTGTCATTCACCAGAGTCAAAGAAGGCAGGTAGCAGTGGTCCTGGGAGAAGAAGGGCAGAGGCCTGGCAGTGGACAGCCTGGTATAGGGATCACCTGGGTTGTACTGGAAGAGAACATTCCCCTTCGTGGAGTACATTTGCAAGAGGGTATATTGTCTCTACAAGGACAAAAGACCCAGTGGGCATTGAATGGCCAGTCATCAGCAAGAAACAGACTCACACACAGAAGGCAGATAACCTGGTCACTGCAGTTTTCTGTGGTTCACCATAAACTCTAAGTCCCTGCATAGCTGTATGACTGCTTTTCTGTGACAAAATGGTAACAGACACAGCACAGCAAGGTTATCCTCCAGAGGAAAGGAACAGACACACTCCATGCAATGTCCTTTAAGATTTGGAGTTTCGAATCCCAACCACATGCCACAGGAGAATTGTAGTGCCCAGGTATACTGAAGGACCAGGCACAGACAGGAGAAAGATGGGGATCTGACATAAGTCTGAGACACAAGACAGGAAATTGTTCACTTTTATGTGAGAGCTTCTTGAACATCAGTGGGCAAGGGCTCCCCTTTCCAGGGATATGAAAGAAAAGTGATGCCATTTTCTCCTGCCCACCAGCATGGTAGGACTTCACTGAGCCACACAGGGCCCCATTGGAAGCTGAAACTGCTTACACCAAACTCTGCCCACCCCCCTTTCATCCTGCAGGTACATCTTTACTAGGGAAGATTAGATTGTGAGTCAGCACATCAGGGTTCTCCCCCAGAGAGCCAGCAGGCCCCCAGTATGCCCCAAGTCTACTGATCATAGAGTGTTCCAAAGTGTCAGCTTCGGTTCTGGTGGAAATAGGACCAGGCTTTCTTTTTTCTTTTTCTTTTTCTGCTTTTTGATTTGGCTTTTCTGTTTGTCTGTTTGTTTGGGGGGTTTGTTCCTTTTCCTCTTTCTTTTTTCTTTCTTTCTTTCTTTCTTTCTTTCTTTCTTTCTTTCTTTCTTTCTTTCTTTCCTCTTTTCCTTTCTTTCTTTCTCTTTCTTTCTCTCTTTCATATCAGGCATTTAAAAATAAATCAGTTTTATTTTAACAAACAAAACAAAGCACACCTAGCTAAAAATCCAAGCACTCCCCTCTGCAAGCTAGGAGGAACTCTGCAAAGAACTGACCTGAGAAAAGGAGTGACCAAAACACAAGAACAGAGTATATACAGTATAGACCAGGACACTTCCTGAAGTGCCAGGTCCTGGACAGTATATGACCCCTTCTTTATATAACAATACTCTCAGGAGTAGAAAACATAACAACTTTTCATAACAAGCAAAGACAGAAACAAAGAAAAACTGAGAAGAGAAAGTAATTCTCCCCAAAAGAAAAATGAGGAAGAAATCACAGCCAGGGATTTACTCAAAGCAGATATAAGCAATATATCTGAAAAAATATTAGCACAACAGTCATAAAAACACTAGCTGGACATGAAAGAAGCAGAGAAGACACCAGAGAAATCCTTGCCGCAGAGTAAAAAGATCTAAAAAGTAGTCAGGACAAATTTTTTTAAAAATTCTCTAACTAACATGCATACCTGACTGTATATGATCTTTTCAAGCAGAGGAATGAGTTTGTGACATAGAAAATAAATGTGTGAAAATAATGAATTATTTTTTATTTTTTAATATAACACAATTTATTTTTTAACATATGCAATTATTTTCCATCATTTACAATACAGTAGTTACAATGACACTCCAAACAGAAAAGCAAAGTAAAAAATCAAAACCCCCACTTCTATTTCATGTAATTAGACTTATACAGAAATTAGAAGGTTAGGTACCAACTAGTTAATCACCTAATTTCACAGTTATCTGAAGTGGCAATCGTTATATAGCAGCTTATCTATGATACATTCAAGATAAATGATACAATTTATTACTTGCCCATAAGCTACAACACAGCCTGCTTAATACCTTTCCTTAAATTCCACCTCTATACTACAATATACTTGAGGTCCAGGCAAAAAAGTAGCTACCTTTTATGTAGGAAATGGATGATTAAGTCTTTCATGTTGTAAAAGCAACTTCATTTAAACATAAC
>NC_043710.1:62886069-62888173 GCF_006229205.1 Suricata suricatta
TTTTTTTTTTTTTTTTTTTTTTTGCTGTTTTTTATCTAGCACCTTTAGGTGTAGAGTTTGGTTGTGTAGTTGAGATTTTCCTTGGTTCTTATGGAGGAGCAGTATGGCTATATACTTCTCTCTAGGACCACCTGTACTGCCCCAAAGATTTTGAAGTGTCATGTTTTCATTTTCATTTGCTTCCTTATTTAAAAAAACAATTCTTTAATTTCCTGGTTAACCTATTCATTCTTTAGTGGGATGTCCTTTAACATCCATGTTTTTGTGGTCACTCCAAATTTTTTCTTGTGTTGGCTAAGTTTTTTCTTGTGATTGTGTTCTTAAAATATGCATGGTATGATCTCAGTCTTTTTGTAATGGTTGAAACCTGATTTGTGATCTATTCTGGAGAATGTTCCATGTGCTGCTTTAGGATAAAATGCTCTGAATATATCTGTTAAGTCCATCTGTTTCAATATATTATTCAAAGTCATTGTTTCCTTATTAATTTTCTTCTTAGGTGATCTGTCCATTGCTGTAAGTGGAGCATTAAAGTTCCCTACTATTAGTGCATTATTATCAATGAGTTTCATTATGTTTATGATTAATTAATTTATATATTTAGGAGTAACAACTTGGGGGCATAAACATTTACAATTGTTAGCTCTTCTTGATGGATAGGCCCCATAAGTATGATATAATGCCCTTCTTCATCTCTTGTTAGTCTTTAGTTTAAACTCTAGTTTGTCTGATAGAAGTATGGCTGTTCCTGCTTTCTTTTGATGTCCTTTAGCATAATAAATGGTTCTCTATCCCTTACTTTCAATATAGAGGTATTTTTGGGTCTAAAAGGAGTCTCTTATAAACAGAATATTGCTGAGTCTTGGTTTTTTTTATCCATTGTTATATTCATTTAGTCCATTTACATTCAGAGTAATTATTGATAGATATGAATTTAGTGCCATTATATTACCTGTGAGGTCACTGTTCATGTAGATTGCTTTTCTTCCTTCTAGTCTTTGTTGCTTTTGGTTTATTTTTCCCACTCAAACTGTCCCCTATAATATTTCTTGCAGAGCTGATTAAGTATTCCTGAACTCCTTTAGTTTTTACTTGTCTTGGAAACTGTTTATCTCTTCTTCTATTCTGAATGACAGCCTTCCAGGATTAAGTATTCTTGGCATGTTTTTTTTCCTATTTAGTATGTTGAAGATATCATGCCACTCTCTTCTAGTCTGCCAGATTTGTGTGGACAGGTCTTCTAATAATCTTACGTTCTACCCTTACAGGTTTAGGTCCTTTATTTCCCTAGCTCCTTTCAGAATTCTCTTTTTATCTTTCTAGTTTGCAGTTTTCACTATGATATGTCTTGGTGCTAACCTGTTTTTGTTGATTTTGAGAGGAGTTCTCTGTGCCTCTTGGACTTGAATGCCTGTTTGCTTCCCCAGAATGGGGAAGTTCTGTCCTGTTTTACTACTCCTCTGGGACTTCTCTAATATGGATATTATTGCACTTTATGGAGTAGCCAAGTTCCCTAAGTCTACATTCATGATCTAATAGTTTTATTTCCTTCTTCTTTAAAAATTCATTATTGGGTAAATCCCTAGCAGGGCTATTGCTGGGATTCAGTATCTAATGGATAGTTGATACCTGTCACAACACAGCATTTTATATACTGTTAAGTGAAACTGCAATACAATCTAAGTTTATTTTGGGAGTGTTTGCTGTAAAATTGGATTTAATGAAATGTTTAGAGGTGCAGTAGGCATGACTTTGAGTAGATAATGAAAGAAAATGCAAAATGCTTATTGATTCATGATGTGGTTTCATCTTAGCTTGGGCAAACCATGTAGTATTTAATACATAGTAGCAGAATATTTACTATTGAAGCTTGAAAAGATGTGAGTTCTTTGTGTGGAATCTTTCATTTATGCATGTGAGAGGGTTTTCTTTTTTTTAATATTTTTACATTGTAGTACTTGTTTTGCTTTTTGGGGGTGTTTGCTTATTTAATACATTCCGTCAAGGACAGATTACATGCTGGGTTTTTTTTCCCCCATAGGAAGTGTGTCTTGGGTTTTTCTTTTATTATGTTCTTTACTTTTTGGGTTTTTTCCCCCCTCTT
>NC_043710.1:62888273-62920485 GCF_006229205.1 Suricata suricatta
AAAAAAAAAAAAAAAAAAAAAAAAAAAAAAAAAAAAAGCCTAAAACCAGTGGAAGAAAGGAAATAACAAAGATTAGAGCATAAATAAATGTTATAGAAATAATTTTAAAAAGAACACATTTCATTCACGATGGAGTACTACATGGCAATGAGAGGGAATGACATATGGCCTTTTGTAGGAAAGTGGATGGACCTTGAGGGTGTCATGCTGAGTGAAGTAAGCCAGGCAGAGAAGGACAGAAACCATATGTTTGCACTCATAGGTCTAACAGGAGAACAGGAGAGACCTAATGGAGAACCAGGGGGAGCGGAGGAGGGAGAGAGAGTTGGGGAGAGAGAGGGATGCAAAACTTGAGAGACTATTGAATGCTGAGAATGAACTGAGGGTTGAAGAGGAAGGGGGAGTGGGGAAGGGAGGTGGTGGTGATGGAGGAGGGCACTTGTGGGGAAGAGCACTGGGTGTTGTATGGAAACCAATTTGACAATAAAATATTATGGAAAAAAATAAAAAAATAAAAAAGAACACATTAACAAAACTAGGAGCTGGTTCTTTGAAAGAAATAACAGAACTGATAACCCCCTTGCCAGACTTAAGACTTATCAAAAAGAGAGAGGCTCTTTCTGCACCTACACGGTTTCACGTGGCACTACTCACATCTGTGGCACTCAGAGGACATAGTCAAGGATCTCTTCTCTGTGAAGGCCAAGCACGTGCCCTGCTGTCAAGACAACGTTGTCTTCCTGCCCAATGTGTCCATGATTGTTTGTCTTCACCCGGTACCAATACCATGTGTGTCAGCAGTAGCTGAGCCCTGGGCCAGGTTCTTTTTTTCTTAATGCTTAACATGAAATTTGCATAAAATATCCTAGAGTTATAGAAATGTTTTGGATTTATTTGGCAAGATGGCAGAGAAATAGGGAGCTCCATACTTCCTGCACACATCTATCAAAGAAGAGCTAAAGCCAAGTGACACTGAACCGCAAGAGTCTAGGAGGAAAAGAGACAGTGTCCACTAAGAAGTCAGCTTCATAGGTATGTGATTGCAAACTGAGGAAGATAAAAATGGCCAGAACGCAGAGGCATGGAGGGGAGGGAGCCCCCTCCACAGAGAGACCAGGGGAAGAGAAAGAGTGGCTGAAACGGCTCATAGAACTGTACCTAGAGAAAAGAAAAACCTTGGTCCAGGATGGACCTCAGGCGTTTGGAGAGAGATTCTATCTCTGAGGTGCTTTCTTTGGGCTGGGTGCCTTGGTCCCAATCAGCACCGAGGAGGAACTGCTCCCCTACTCCCCCTTTTCGATCCCTGGCTAGGAAGCAGCCCACCTGTGTAATAACATTTCACTTGGTATCATTAAAGCTCACTAAGACCTGGAAATGAGGCAGGGCTTTGCGCATAGAACACGACCCATCTTGGCTACACCCGTGGCACAGGGAGATTGGACCCAAAAGAGGGATATGCAATGTTTGGTTCGAGAAGGGGCTGGGGTGCCACCATTTTTCTCCCCACAACCACCAATTGGGGGCCTCAGGGAGCAGCCCGCAGGACCCTCAGTAAAGGAGAGACCTGACAACACCAAACCACACCCAGCTGAACTGGAGAGATTTTTTGTTTTTGTTTTGTTTTGTTTTTGTTTTTTTTACCAGAGCCTGGGGCAAGACCAACATTGATGCATTGCCATGATTAATTCTAGATCAATTCTTGCTATTCAGATATATTTTCCCTTTCTCATTCTTATCTCTCCTCTCTGCTGGACTGGGCACTTTGGTTATTGGTCCACTTAAAAATTCACATTTAATCAATTCTCTTGATGCTTATTCTACACCTCCATCACTACCTTCCATTCTCTCTCTCTCTGGAGTACTAGGACTATATAGTTTCTCTGGGTAACATTATCTTCGTTTTCTTCTCGCCTCCTACCATAGTCTCCTTTTCCTCTCTCTCTGAATTAAGCGTTTCAGTCTACCTGCCTGGTCAATGTTTAATTTCTCTTTCTCCCCACCCCTGTCATTTCTCTTTTTGTATGTGCTTTTCCATCAACACTGCCTCCACTCTACTCTTTATTTGTAGCTGGGATTTCTGGTTCTATACTTTTAGACTGCCCTTTGTGTTTTGTTGTTTTTGCTTTGGGGTTTTTTTCTTTCAGTTTACTTGTTTTTTTGATTTGTCTGTGCATTTGCGTGCTTTTGTTCCCTGTTCATTTGTCTGACTGTTTTCCTTTCCAGGGCTACCTCAAGAAACAAGCCAAGGACACATGGTGGAGAGTCCCAAATATCACTATGAGTAGGGAAGTAAAACAACCAAAGGCACAAGAGAAATCAAGGGACACCATTAAAAGGACACTTCCTGAATGGACAGGAACTACCACTGAAATCCAAGAGGCACAGAGAACTCCCCTCAGATGTAACTTGAATCGACCTTTGGCACAACATATCATAGTGAAACTGGCAAAATATAAGGATAAAGAGAGAATTGTGAAAGTAGCTAGGGATAAAAGGGCCCTAACATACAAAGGGAGACCTATCAGAGTAGTTGCAGACCTATCTACTGAAACTTGGGAGACCAGTATGGAATGACAGAAAATCTTCAATGTGATGAACGGAAAAAAATATGCAGCCAAGAATCCTTTATCCAAGAATGCAAGCCTGTCATTCAGAATAGAAGGAGAAATGAAGGTTTTCCCATTTAAACAAAAATTAAAAGAATTCATCACCACTAAACAGACCTACAAGAAATCCTAAGGGGGACTCTAGTAGGGAAATGTTGCAAGGAACACAAGGTACCAGAGACACCACTATATGCATGAATCCTACAGAGAACACAATGACTCTAAACCCATATTTTTCAATAATAACACTGAATGTAAATGGACTAAATGCTCCAATCAAGATACATAGAGTATCAAAATAAATTTAAAAAAACCAAAACCATCTATTTGCTGTGTACAAGAGACTCATTTTAAACCTAAGAATACCTTCAGATTGAAAGTGAGGGGATGGAGAAATAACTATCATGCTACTGGAAGTCAAAAGAAAAATGGAGTAGGCATACTTATAACTGACAAATGGGACTTTAAAGTTAAGGCAATAACAACAGATGAAGAAGGGCATTATATAATAATTACAGGGTCTATCCATCAGGAAGAACTAACAATTGTAAATGTCTATGCACCGAAATCGGGAGCACCCAAATACATAAAAGAATTAATCACAAACAGAAACAATCTTATTGATAAGAATGTGCTAATAGCAGGGGACTTTAATACTCCACTTACAGCAATGGATAGGTCAACTAGACAGAAAATCACTAAAGAAACAATGGACCTGAATGACACATTGGAACAGATGGACTTGACAGATATATTTAGAACTCTACATCCTGAGGCTATGGAATTCACTTTCTTCTCAAGTGCGCATGGCACATTCTCCAAGATAGATCACATACAGGGTCATAAATCATCCCTCAATAAATATAAAAGATTTTGATCATATTTTGCACACTTTCAGATCACACTACTATGAAACTTGAAATCAATCACAGGAATAACTCTGGAAAACCTCTAAAAACATGGAGGTTAAAAACCACCCTAATAAAGAATGATTGGGCCAATCAGGCAATTAGAGAGTAATTTTAAAAACATATGGAAACAAATGAAAATGAAATACAATCCAAAATCTCTGGGATGCAGCAAAAGCAGTTCAAAGAAGAAACTACATTGCATTCAAGGCCTATTTCAAGAAACCAGAAAAAGCAAAAATACAAAATCCAACAGTGTACCTAAAGAAACTAGAAGGAGAGCAGCAAAAACACCCCAAGCCCAGCAGCAGAAGAAATAATAAATACCAGGGCAGAAATAAACAATATAGGATCAAAGAAAACAGCTGAACAGATCAATGAACCCAAGAGTTGGTTTTTTTAAAAAATAAAGAAAATTGATAAACCCCTAGCCAGGCTTCTCAAAAAAAAAAAAAAAAAAAAGAGAGCACCCAAAAAGACAAAACCCTGAATGAAAATGGGTCTATTACAACCAATCCATCAGAAATACTAGCAATTATCAGGGAATACTATGAAAAATTATATGCCCACAAACTGGACAACTTAAAAGAAATGGACAAATTCCTAAAAAACAATGCAATACCAAATATCAAACAGGAATAGATAGAAAATCTGAACAGACCCATAACCAGTGAAGAAATTGAATCATTCATCAAAAATCTCCCAACACGTAAGAGCCTGGGTCCAGATGGCTTTCCTCAGGAATTCTATCAGACATTTAAAGCAGAATTAATACCCATTCTTCTTAAGCTATTCCAAAATATAGAAATGGAAGGAAAACTTCCAAACTTATTCTACAAAGCCATCATATCTTTGATTTCCAAACCAGAGACCCAGCAAAAAAAAAAAAAAAAAGAGAGAACTACTGGCCAATATCCTTGATGAATATGGATGCAAAAATACTCAACAAAATACTAGCAAATTGAATTCAACAGCATATAAAAAGAATTATCCACCATGATCAAGTGGGATTCATTCCTGGGTTATAGGCCTGGTTCAATATTCACAATCAATCAATGTGATACATCACATTAACAAAAGAAAAGATAAAAACATATGATCCTGTTGATAGATGCAGAAAAAGCATTTGACAAAATACAGCATCCTTTCTTAATAAAAACTCTCGAGAAAGTCAGAAGAGAAGCAACTTACTTAAACATCACAAAAGCCATTTATGAGAAGCCCATAGCTAATGTCATCCTCAATGGGGAAAACCTGAGAGCTTTCCCCCTGAAATCAGGGACACGACAGGGATGTCCACTCTCACCACTGTTGTTTAACGTCATGGTGGAAGTCCTAGCATCAGCAATCAGACAACAAAAGGAAATAAAAGGCATCAGAATTGGCAAGCATGAAGTCAAACTTTCACTTTTCACAGATAACATGATACTCTACATGGAAAATCTGACAGATTCCACCAGAAGCCTACTAGAAGTGATCTATAAATTCATCAAAATCTCAGGGTAGAAAATCAACATACAGAAATTGGTTGCATTTATATACACCAATAATGAAGCAACAGAAAATCAAGAAACTGATCCCATTCACAATTGCACAAAAAACCATAAACTATCTAAGAATAAACCTAACTAAAGTTATAAAAGATCTGTATGACAAAAACTATAGAAAACTGCTGAAGAAAATTGAAGAAGACACAAAGAAATGGAAAAACAATCCATGCTCATGGATCAGAAGAATAAATATTGTTAAAATGTCATTACTACCCAAAGCAATCTACACATCCAATACAATCCCCATCAAAATTGCACTAGCATTTTTCTCAAAGCTAGAAGAAACAATCCTTAAATTTGTATGAAATCACAAAAGACCCCGAATAGCCAAAGTAATATTTAAGAAGAAAATTAAACCAAGAGGCCTCACAACCCCAGAGTTTAGCTTCTACTACAAAGCTATCATCATCAAGACAGTATGGTATTAGAACAAAAACAGGCACATCAAACAATAGAGTAGAACAGAGTACTCAGAATTCAACCCACAAATGTATGACCAATTAATCTTTGACAAAATAGGAAAGAGTATCCACAGGAAAAAAGACAGCCTCTTTAACAGATGGTGCTGGGGGAACTGGATAGCAACATGCAAACAAATGAAACTAGTTCACCTTCTTATACCATACAAAAATAAATTCAAAATGGCTAAAGAACCTGAATGTGAGACAGGAAACCATCAAAACCCTAGAGGAGAAAGCAGGAAATAACCTCTTTGATTTCAATTGCAGCAATTTCTTATTTGACACATCCCCAAAGGCAAGAGAATCAAGAGCAAAAATGAACTACTGGGAATTCATCAAGATAAAAACTTCTGCACTGCAAAGGAAACAATCAAGAAAACTAATAGGCAACCAATAGACTGGGAAAAGATAGTTGCAAAAATGTCATATCAGATAAAGGGCTAGTATCCAAAATCTATATGGAACTCACCAAACTCCACACCCAAAAAACAAATAATCCAGTGAAGAAATGGGCAGAAGACATGAACAGACGCTTCTCCAAAGAGGACATCCAGATCCCAACAGACACATGAAATGATGCTCAATGTCGCTCATCATCAGGGAAATACAAATCATAACCACACTGAGATACCACCTCACGCCAGTCAGAGTGACTAAAATGAGCAAATCAGGACTACAGATGCTGGCGAGGATGTAAAGAAATGGACACCCTCCTACCCTGTTGATGGGAATGTAAACTGGTGTAGCCCTTCTAAGTGTGGAGGTTCCTCAAAAAATTAACAATAGAACTTCCCTATGACACAGCAATAGCACTGCTAGGAATTTACCCAAGATATACAGGAGTGCTGATGCATAGGGGCACATGTACCCCAATGTTCATAGCAGCATTTTCAACAATGACCAAATCATGGAAAGAGCCTAAATGTCCATCAACTGATGAATGGATCAAGAGGATGTGGTTTATCTACAGAATGGAATACTACATGACAATGAGAAAGAATGAAGTCTGGCCATTTGTAGCAATGTGGATGGAACTTGATTTTATGCTAAGTGAAATATGTCAGGAGACAGATACCATAGGTTTTATACATGAAACAGGGGAAACTTAACAGAGGACCATGGGGGAGGGGAAGGGGATAAATAGTTGCAGAGAGAGATGGAGAGAAACCATGAGAGACTTGAATACTGAGAACAAACTGAGGGCTAATGGGGAAGGGAGTGATGGGAATGGAGGAGGGCACTTGTTGGGATGAGCACTGGGTATTATATGGAAACCAACTTGACAATAAACAAAGAAAAGAAGAGAAAAGAAAAGGAAAGGAAAGGAAAGGAAAGGAAAGGAAAGGAAAGGAAAGGAAAGGAAAGGAAAGGAAAGGAAAGAAAAAAGAAAAGTCCTACTCAATAAAAAAAGAGACAGAGACAGAGACAGAGAGAGAGAGAGAGAATCCAAATAAATAATATCATGAATGAAAGAGGGAAGACCAAACCTAAGACTTCAGAAATACAGTTATAAGATAATATTATGAGCAATTATATGTTAACAAATTGGGTGATCTGGAAAAAAAAGTATAAATTCCAGATACATATAAACTATGAAAACTGAAACAGGAAGAAATAGAAAATTTAGAACAGACCTATAATGAGCACATAAATGGAATCAGTAAACAGAAATCATCCAACAGCCAGAATCCAGGGCCTGACGGCTTTTCAGGGAAATTCTATCAAACATTTAAGAAAAACTAATACCTATTCCTTTGCAACTATTCCAAAAAATAAAAACATAAGGAAGACTTCCAAATTCATTCTATGAGGCCAGCAGTACCTTGATTCCAAAACCAAAGATCCTACTAAAGAGGAGAATTAGAGGCCAATATCCCTGATGAACATAAATGTAAAAATTCTCAACAAAATAACTAGCAAATCGAATTCAAAATACATTAAAAGAATTATTCACCAGGGTGTCTTGGTGGCTCAGTCAGTTAGGCATTTGACTTCAGCTCAGGTCCTGATACCATGGCTCATAAGTTTGAGTCCTGTGTCAGGCTCTGTGTTAACAGTGTGGAGCCTGCTTGGGATTCATTCACCCTCATTCTCATTCATATTACTCCCTCCCTCCCTCTCTCCCCTCTCCCTCTCCCTCTCCCTCTCTCCCCTCCTTCCCCATTCTCTGAAAAGAAAAGTTTAAAAAAAAAAGAATTACTCACCAATATCCACTGGAATTTATTCCTGTGCTGCAGAGGTATTTCAATATCCACAAATCAATCAATGTGATACATCACATTAATAAAAGAAAGTATAATAACTATATGATCTCAACAGATGCAGAAAATGTATTTGACATTATTATAGCAAACTTTCTTGATAAAACCCTCAAGAAAGTAGGGATAGAACAAATACATCTCAACATCATAAAGGCTATATAGGAAATACCCACAGGTAATATCATCTTCAGCAGAGAAACTGAGAGTTTTTACCTAAGGTCAGGAACACAGGACTATCCACTCTCACCACCGTTGTTCACTATTGTACTATTGTACTGGAAGTTTTTGCCTCAGCAATCAGACAACAAAAAGAAATAAAAGGTACCCAAATCAGTAAGAAAAAATCAAACTTTCATTCTTCACAGATGACATGATACTCCGTAGAAAACCAAAAGACTCTGCCAAAATACTGCTAGAACTGACACATGAATTCAGCAATGTCGCAGGATATGAAATAAATGTACAGAAATTAGTTGCATTTCTATACACTGATAAAAAAGTAGTAGAAAGAGAGATCAGGAATTGATCCCAATTACAATTGAACCCTAAACCAGAAAATACCCAGGGATAAACCTAACCAAAGAGGTAAAAGATACTCTGAAAACTACAGAATACTTAAAAAAGAAACTGCAGATGGGGCCCCTGGGTGGGTCAGTGGATTCAGTGTCCATCATTGGCTCAGGCCATTCTCTCACAGTTCCTGAGTTTGAGCCCCACGTTGGGCTCTGTGTTGATAGCTCAGAGTCTGGAGGCTGCTTCAGATTCTGTCTCCCTCTGTCTCTGCCTCTCTCTGCCCCCCCCCTTTCTTTCTTTCTCTCTCTCAAAAATAAATAAATATTTAAAAAAATTTTAAAGGAATTACTAAAGAAACAAAGAATTGGGAAAACATTTTGTGCTCATAGATTGGAAGAAAAAAAATTGTAAAAATGTGTATACTATCCAAAGCAAGCTATATACATTCAATACAATATCTATCAAAATAACACCAGCATTTTTCACAGAGCTAGAATACACAATTCTAAAATTTGTATGGAACCATAAGAGACCTTCGATAGCCAAAAGAATCTTGAAAAAGGAAAGAAAACCTGGAGGTACATCACAATTCCAGACTTCAAGCTATGTTACTAAGTGGTAGTGATCAAGACAGTGTGGTATTGGCACAAAAACAGACACACAGATCGAGGAACAGAATAGGTAATCCAGAAATGGACCCTACAACCATATGGGCAACTCATCTTTGACAAATCAGGAAATCTAATGGATAAAAAGATAGTTTCTTAAACAAATTGTGTTGGGGGAAACTGGACAGCAACATACAGAAGAATGAGACTGACTGATTTCCTACACCATGCACAAAAATAAATTCGAAATGGATGAAAGGCCTACATATAAGACACAAAACATCAAAATCCTAGAGGAGAACACAGGCAGCAACCTCTATGACCTCAGCCATAGCAACTTCTTACTACACATGTCACCAGAGGCAAGGAAACAAGAGCAAAAATGAACTACTGGATTTAAAAACAAACAAACAAACTGCTGCACAGTGAAAAAAACAATCAACAAAACTAAAAGGGAACCTTCAGAAAGGGAGAAGATATTTGCAAATGACAGATCAGATAAAGGGCTAGTACCCAAAATCCATAAAGAACGTACCAAACTCAACACTCAACACACAAATAATCAATCCAGTGAAGAAACGGGCAAAAGACAGGAACAGACATTTCTCCAAAGAAGACATACAAATGGCTAACAGACATGAAAAAATTCTCAACATCACTCATCATCAGGAAATACAAATCAAAACCATGATAAGATACTGCCTCACACCTGTCAGAATGGCTTAAATGAACAACTCAGGAAACAACAGATGTTGGCAAGGATGTGGAGAAACGGGGACTGTCTTACACTGTTGGTGGGAATGCATCCCCCCCCCCAACTATTCCATTCACTTTGAAAGACAGTATGGATTTTCCTCAAAAAGTTAAAAATACAACAACCCTATGACTCAGCAATTGCACCTCTAGGTTCTTATCCAAAGGATACAAAAACTGATTTGAAGGTACACATGTACCCCATTATTTATAGCAACACTACCAACAATAGCCGAATTATGGGAAGAGCCCAAATGCCCATCGGCTGATAAATGGATAAAGAAGATGTGGTGTATACATACAATGAAATATTTCACACTCATCAAAAAGAATCATATCTTTCCATTTGCAATGACATGGGTGGAACTAGAGTATATCAAGAAACAAAACAGAGAAAGGCAAATACCATATTATTTTACTCATTTGTAGAATTTAAGAAACAAAACAGAAAAACATAAGGGAAGGGAAGGGAAAGTAAGATAAAAACAGAGAGAGTGACAAACCATAAAAGACTCTCAAATACAGAGAACAAACTAAAACTTGCTGGAGGGATGGTGGGTAGGGGGATGGGCTAAATGGTTGATGGATATTACAGAAGGCACGTGTTGGATGAGCACTGGGTGTTATATGTAAGTGATGAATCACTAAATTGTTTAATAGATTCAAGTCAGTTAACATACAGTACACTAAATTCTATTCCTGGAACAAATACTACACTGCATGTTAAGTAACTTAAATTAAAAAGTTAGAAAAAAAGAAATTTGACAGGAAATAATGTAGTGACAGCCTGGAATGAAATAGCCCATAGGTATATAAATAGAAAAATAGATGTAAGGCAGAGTAAAGGTAACAAAGTTGGCAAAGGAGTCAGAGAGGCCCAAGACATAGATGTTTGCGGGACAGCTCCAGCTCTCTTGTAGGTGCTGTCTGCACAGTGCGGCTTTAACCAGGCATTTATTTTCAATTATTTATAACAGTGAATCTCCTATACAAACCTATAATTGTTTTTTTTTTAATTCAGGAAGACAATCTGTGATTTTATTGGGTTGTTGAATGTCAAATGCTATCGTTGTTATGTTTGGGTTCACAAATGCCATTGTGCTTTTCGTTTTCTATGGCTCATGACTATTTTGTAACTCTCTTCCTCCTTTACCACCTTTTGCCCTGAGCAGGTATTTTCTAACACACCGCTTTAATTCCTTTAATAAATTTTAACTGACTTTTAAAGTTATTTTCTTAGTAATGTCTCTAGGCCTTATAATATGCATCATAGCATCAGAATCTGCTTCAAGTGTACACTAACTTCACCTTTCAATATAATATAAAAGCATTACTTCCTTCTCTCCATTGTTTCTGTTATTATCATACATATTAAACCTATATATTTTTTAATTCCCCAAATATATTATTATAATTGTTGCTTTATATAATTATGTATTTTTAAAAAGCTAAGAGAATAAAGGAGGATTCAATGATACTTATGGGGTTCTTTTTAAGGACACTTTAACTTTCTTATGTGTCATTTGTAGTTCTCTCAATTTACTCCTGTGGATTTAAGTTGCCATCTGGTGTTATTTCCTTATTTCAAGATAGCTTCATCCCCACTAACCCCCTTTGTGCTGTTTCTGTCAAATATGTTACATTTCTGTATGTTTAAGGGCCAAAAATACCGTTTAATGGATATTGTTTTAAGCAATTGCTTTTTAAGTCAGTTAAGAGATAAAAGGAAAAAAATATGTAATTATACAGTTTTTTATCATTACCTTTAACAGAACTCTTTGTTGTTTTTTTAAAGGGTAAATTTGGATAGCTATCTGGTGTCAATTCAAATATTTTCCCCTGGCTTTTACCTCACGCATGTCTTCCCAGGGTCACTCCTACATCGGCATAAAACATTTATGCTAGGGCTCGCTGCACAGAGTTGTGCTTATCCCATCTGAGCCAGTAAGAGTTTCACTCTTCACCACTGGATCTCTGTGGGACTTGGAGAAGGCTTTTATAGCGCAGGGAGTTTATACTTTTGCCCACAACTAATCAGAAACTAATAGTTCAGAAGTCTCCTCTCTGATTGCTCCTAAGAGGATACAGCTTTGGGCAGATGCTCAGGTTTCCAGACCACCAGTGATAAGTACAGTTTTATTTTTGAGCCAGGCTACCTTGGAGTCACTCTTGGGTCAGAGTACCTTGTAATTCAGCCAGCATTTCTTGAAAGATTGTACTTACGTCTCTTGAGACAGTAAGACTTTTCATCCTTTGCACATTAATGTGTGCAGCATGAAGGATGCTTTCAATTCTTCCCACCAGGCAATTCCAATCAGAATGCTCAGCCTTTGAGACTCCCAAGGATGAATATCATCCCAGGAGAGTCTTTCTTGGATTTCTCTCCCTAATTTAGGAATGAATTTCTCCAGGTCTTGTTATAACTAAATGTTCTTAGGCAAAACTGTAGAGTTACTAGTCCTTAAATACTACTTCTGGGTCAGAATCTCAGCCCTCTGCATTGGGACAAGGGGATTGGGATAGTGGTCTATCCTACTACAGTGTCATCTCCACTCTGTGAGTAGGAAATGGAGTGGAAAAGCAACCTCTGGTCTTCTTGGTTTGCCCCTTTTGGCATGAAATCTCAATGTGAAAAAAGTCAAGCGTAGGGAAAATCAAGATGGCCATATTCTTAGCCTGTTGTATGTGGGGTAGAGCATGGGAGCTCATAAGGGAAGGGAATCCTTGTTGTCTCAGATACACCATACAACATACAAAATGGAAAACAGCCCTCATTTTCTTAGTGATATTTAGAGTAAAACTTCCATAACATAGATCTGGGGGTAAGCTTGGGACTGGGAGGAGTCAGCCACCGCTCACATGACACAGATTCTCACTTTCTTACCAAGATTTAGTAGATTTTTTTGCATTAGTGATTCTCCATTTGATGTATATCTTTTGGACAATTTCCAGAGACTTAAAACAATTTTTTAAAAATATTTTTCACCACTGGAATCATTGTCTTGATGAGTCTACCAAGCTCCTCATACAGCCATTCTTTAAGTCTATTAACCAAGAAATTGGAACAACTTAATCAAAAAGAAAAGGACAAATTAAACAGAAACATTAGGAGAGTACTGGGTCTTAAAAGTCAAGGGAAGAGAGTATTTGTAACAGATGTGTCAGATTGTGTTAAAATTTTCCAAAATATCAAGTGAGATGAGTACTGAATGCAGGCATCAGGTTTAATACTAAGAACTATGGTGACTTTGATGTACAGTGCTAAGTTTAAAAGCCACATTAAAGGGGGTAAGGACTATGTGGTTCATGAGGAAATAAAAAACAGAAGTCATGAATATAATCTGTAAAGGGTAGCAGCTATATGGACTAGTGAATCTAAGGAAATTTATGTTGTTTAAAATGTTTTTAGTAATAAACAGAAGAGAGTTGGATATATTTAGATGTACATAGTCAAGATCCTACAAAGAGGAGATGATTGAAGTAAATGGAATATCAAAAAATAAAATTCTAAGGTTCCTAAGAAAGTGGGAAGGAACAGAATTAAGGTCCAGTTGAGGGATTAACATTATAAAGTAAGATGCTTCCCTTGTTATAGTAGAAGGAAGAAGCAAAGAATCCAAATGCAAATAGGTTTTTGGTGGCAGAAGGTTGATAGAATCCACTGGATCCCTGTTGTGGAAGGGAACTCATAAACCCATACATTCAGATAGCTGTGGTATTACCATCTACTTTTCTGAAACTAGTTCTCATTGACTTGTCCAAAGCTCAACAATGAATAGCTGGTTAAGGGAATAACATGAGCAGGGAAGGGAGTATAGTATGAAACAGCTGTCCCTGGCTTTTGCGTTTTTGAATATTCTCCCCAAACACCACATATGGGACTCTGAGGCAGAAACACCAAACAGGACAATATGAGAGCGGAACAGTGGGAAGTTGAAGACAGGGAAGAAAGTAAAAGTTATTAAATCTTATATTTATGAGCTTTCCTAGGTTTAAAAACTCATAAATATAGGTATTAAAATGTCTTGATTAGCTAGCATAATTGTATACTTGGGCAATTCATAACTTTCAGCTAAGAAAACTGGGTAAATTCCTTTGCTCAAAATAACCCAATCACTTACAGATAAAACTCTCATCTCCTGACTCCCAGTCCAATTACTATTCTACTATGGATATGTATGGTTTTATTTTGAAAAGGAAAGTTACCCAGAATTTGGTAATATAATGATACCTGCAATTATTTTGAAGCTCAATAATTTGATAAGCATTGTTGGACTGTACAGGGTCTTAAAGTTGAAGTATATAATTACCAATTGCTAAAAACTCAGAGTATTTCACATAAAAATCCATATTTGGAGATCTCTTGAAAATGGCAAGATGTGGCAAGATGAGGACACCTTGGCATTCATTCACATAAATTGAACAGAAACCTTTCCCTTTATAAAGGGATTTTTAATTCACCACAATTAACATGGGTGCAAATTTTCTACATTCAGCTGACTTCACCTATAAGGTTACATGCTTAGTCCAATAGGCATTTAAATTTGCATCCTCTGATGCTTTCTAAAAACTTAATTTATAGAAGAAGCGATGGTTTAAAAAACAAAACAAACAAGTAAACAAACAAGCAGACAAAGCCAAACACGTGAAACACATTCTTGCTCAAAGACGCAACCCTATCGCTGCTGTTCATGTAGTCCTGTTCATGTAGTCCCCTCTTTTTCAGCCATCCTGTCTCCACAGTCTCTCCATCTTCTCTCTCTGGGTAAGCTTCACTATTTTTTTCGTCATCTCAAGAATCACTTTATGTAGGAAAACATCTCTTAATACCCAGCAAACCATTCAAGTCTGGACAAGCACTCCCATAGCCCCCTGTGTTTCCTAGAAGATATGTACCTCTATTTTACTAAGTAACCTCTTCCTAATTATCTGTGTATGTGTCCTCACTAGGTCAGGGAGCATCTCAGTACCCATCACAGCACATTGTTAGCATGTGTCAGGCTCTAAGTAAAAGTTCATTAAACTAAACTGCACTGAATTTAGGGTTCAAATCTTTGGATAAGAGAAAAGAAAACGGAATAGAAGCAAAGTAATAATATGTTATAGCTCATCTCTGCTCTGCAGCTAACCGTTTGAATAACTTTGGGAAATTCACATTTTCAATTTGGGTTTCAGTTGCTCATATGGAAAAATGAATAAATTTCCTGGACTTAAAGGAAACTGTGCCTGCCTCATCAGTGAACAAGGTATTTAAGACAAATCAATGAGGATTTTCCCTAAGGTCTCAAAGATCGTTCTAGAAGCTGCTATGAAGCTGGATTGTTGACTCCATAAGAAACAGCATTATATTGAAATAAGTCACATCTGCCTATGAGTAACTAAAATGCTGGTAAAGAGTCAAAGAGGATTTCTTATTCCCACTAGTTTTGGGATATGCATAATCCTTTACAGTGACTAATTCTAAAGTAAGAGAAACAAACCACTAAGATGTCCACTCCCAAATTAGCCCATTGGTGACCTCTAGAGGCCTTTTGATTTTTTATAACAATATGAGAAATGAAGAAAACAAATTTAAAATGTACACATTAATTCTAGTAGAAGGTTTCTAATTAAGTTCTTCATTTAGAGAGAAAGCAAGTGGTAGTCTACACATCCACAAGTTTGAGGCTGAAGGTAAAAAGTTAGTTTGTTGTTTTTTACTTAAGTTAGTTTTAAAATCATTCTAAGTTTTAAAAAATATACAAATTAATTACATTAGTACAATAAGAATGAAAGTGGTACAGACACTCTTTCTTGAAGAATCTTCTAAAATCACTCATCCATCACCTCCAATCTCATACCCTCCTGGCTTGTCCTTCATGTATTACCATATAGTTTTATAAATATCTACCCTTATCATCACCTCCAAACTTTTAACTATTTCTGAGGGTTGCTGAAGGGAGGGGGGCAGCGGGGGCTAGATGGGTATGGGTATTAAGGAGGACACTTGCTGTGATGAGCACTTGCTGTTATATGTAGGTGATGAGTCACTAAATTCTACTCCTGAAATTAATATTACACTATCTGTTAACTAACTAGGTTTTAAATAAAAACTTAAAACAAACAATTAAAACAACGCTCTTTTTTAATATGTACCCCAGTTCTCTAGAGACAAAATGCCTAAAATCAAGAAGCAAGGACAGTATGAATAGTGTTTGGGTTGTTTAATTTAGAAGGAAGGCTGGGTAACAGCCAATCAATTTTTGGCATTAAATAAGAAAAAAAAGGTAGTGAAAATAATCTCTTTCAAAAATCTATCATGAGGATAACATCAAGACAATGCATGGAGGTAGCTCTGTAAGGTGCTATCCAAATGCCATTTTATGTCACTGTCCAGTGTGGTGCACTCTGAGGAAGAGAGGTTCCTTATCCGGGGCATCTGCAATGACTGAAGCAGCAGCTTCGTGCATGATGCAGAACTTAGAATTGTTTTGTGCGATAATAGTAATCTTTTTAAGGATCTCCATGTATCTCTGGCTATAGTCAAGTTTTGGTTGGGCAGATAAGATGCCAGTGTTATTAGAAAAAAAAAGGAGAGTAGAAAACCATAAAATTAATTATAAAGATTTGGTTTTGTTGTTTCCTCTTTGGATACTAGAAGTACTGAAAAAGATGATTCCTTACATTCATAAGTACTCATGAACTTAAGATGTTTACTTGAGATTTTGTGAATATTGTTTTTATAGTTTGTAAAATCAAATAGTTCCACATTAAGTTTTTTAAATGTTTATTTATTTTTCAGAGAGAAAGAGAGAGACAGAACGTGAGTGGGGAAGGGGCAGAGAGAGAGGGAGACGGAATCTCAAACAGGCTCTAGGCTTCGAGCTGTCAGCACAGGGCCCAGTGTGGGAATCGGTGTAGGGCTTGAATTCACAAACCGCGAGATCATGACCTGAGCAGAAGTCGGACCCTTAACCAACTGAGCTACCCAGACACAACTGAGTAGCTCCCATTAAATATCAGTTGGGGCATAAAGAATCTTCTAATGGTTAATATATAATTAGTATTATTTTGAAAAGGAACACAACAACCTGATTAGGATCAAATGTGGAGAAATGAAGGATTTTTTTTTCAGAGATTTTTCTCCCAGCTTTTTTGAGACATAAGAGACATCCTCCATTGTATACATTTAGAGTGTAAAACCCATTCATTTCATACATGTATATATTGCAAAATGATACTAGAGCATTAGCTAATACCTGCATCATGTCACCCAGTTACCCAAGTTGAACAGCAAAAAGAGAAAAGAATTTTTAAAAGAAGGGGGTGGGGCAGGGGGAGGAGGTTGGTGCCTGGGTGGCTCAGTTGGTTAAGTGTCCTCCTCTTGGTTTCGGCTTAGGTCATGATCTCACAATTGTGAGATGGAGCCTCGTGTCAGGCCTGTGCTGAACATAGAGCTTACTAAAGATTCTCTTTCTCTCCCTCTGCCCCTCTTCCCTGCTTGTGCTCTCTCAGAAAAAAAAAAAAACGAGGCTAGGTTAAAGAATCTCTTGAACAACATTAACTGAACAAACATTCTTATTTAGGGGTCCCAGAAGAAAAAAAGAGAGGAAGGAATAGTATTTATTGACATGCACACTCTTGGCATTTATCTTATCTGACCTCTAGATTTCAAAAGCCTTCTGCACATGTCAACTTGAACGTTCCACCTACATTCCAAACTAGTCATGTCTAGTACTGAGATAAATTAGATCAAAATCAACTTTTGTTCCTGAACTTCCTACCTCAATAATACTATTCAGTCACAATATGAGAGTAATTTTTGTTCCCTCTGTACTAGACCATTAAAAGCACTCTCACCACTGCCCATGTTGTGACCATATTTTTCATTCATGTCCTCTCACTTCTCTTCTAGATTACTGATGTAGTCCCCTGGTTGTTCTCTTTGTCTTAAAAATGTAGGCACTGTCCCCCTTTGTTCTACCTACTACATTGCTGCCGGACCAATGGTCCCTCATCCCAGAATCCAAATTTTATCAATTCCATTTCTTGCTTAATATCCTTAAAAGTTTCCTGATATCTTACAGGACTAATAGCTTAGTTTAGCACATGAGACTTTTATAATCTGAACTTTTCACCATTTTTCACCCACAAGTACCCTTTGCTTCAACCTTAAAAAAAAAAACTATTCATTGTTTCTCTTCGCTGCTTCATAATTCTTTGCCTTCAGGCACGTTGTTTCTTTGTTTGGAAGTACTCCCTCCCTTCCCATCCTTGAATGACTTCCAATTTTCTTTAGCACATATCTTAGGTCACCCCCTCTTCAGAAGCATCCTTGACTTCTCACACTGTGGGAGTATTCTAGATGTCCCATCTCTGTATCCCTTTATCATGTCCTAAAAACCTCTAATGTATCATATATCACACTGTCACACTGTCTTACAACTGTCTGCCACACTATTATCCTATTCTAGTGATTACGTGCAGTTCTCCAAAAGCATGTCTATTAACATATTCTCAGCTCTGGTGGAACACCATTGTCTGGACCTCTTCACTCAGTTTACAAAATTATGTTTAACAGCCAGCCAAAATCCTTTTCCTCTTCTATATTCCAAAACACCCCCCTTTTCCCAACCGAGGTTCTCATTCTGCAATCCAGAAATCATCAGTTTCTCTGTATCGCCCATGGAGCTTGAGGTCATTTCAGGGAGGGGCTGGCTGTTTTGAGCTTAGTATCCCTAGCCTCTTCAGAGAACCACAGAGTTCAGTGATCAAGGGCAAAGGCTTTGAAGTCCAATAGGAGAGCCCAAGTTCTTCCCTTGCCACTTTCTAACCATATGTTCTTAGTAAATAATTGGGATAAAAATATGATTCTTATAATTTTTAAGAATAAACAAAAAAGGATATGTCCTATGCCTAGCACATAGTAAGCACTGACTGAATGATAGAGTAACTTATATGACAGGCATTCAGTTACATCACTGGACGAATGAAAGGTTAAGTGATCTGCAAGAGCAGGCAGTGGATGGATAGCTGCATGTTAAAATCCAGAAAAACAATGGAAAAGACACTTCAGATGAGAAAGGCAAATTACCCAGAAAGGTTGATCGAGCTGGAGTAGAGGATGAATAGAAGGTGGAATAAGTGATGACTGGGAATACTTGGCACTGATGAAAGCCTCACCCTCCTCTTAAGTATAGGTTGGCAGGTAGTGGGATAGACCACACTGAGGGGTCTGGACTGAGCTACAAAGATTATTAATACTGAGTTCAAATGCTTGCTCATATTTCCTCCAGATTATATTTTTCTGATAGCTCCAAAATTAGCTGCTGCTCAATCTTCCCTCTCTTTCTTTCCACTTCAGTCCCAGGAGGATAATCTAATGAATTAACTAGTTTCCCATTGTTATAATTACCTGGTGTTGACTCTTTAGTCTACTGTGCCACTTTACATACAGCCTACAAGATGGATGAACAAAAAAGTAGCTAAATGAAAAGTTTCTGTCTTGCTAGGTTGTTCTTTACCCAGAAATATATTTTTATCTTGAAGAGCATATTTGTAATTTCCTTTTTCAAAAGAAGAAGAAAATCAGTAGGCACTGAAGATTTATTCAGCTATTGTGCATCTCCAGGGCCAATCACCTGGATATATTTTTCTCTTTCTCCTCCTTCACCATCTTTTTTTTGTCTGTCCTTCATATAGTTTCATCCCCTATAAATTAATAGGATTCACTTTGCTATTGATCGCCTGCTCTTTTTAGAGTTCTGTAGACCTGTCTCTGTTTTTCAGTTATACCAGCAGTACAAAACTTAGAAATGGAACACAATATCACAAACACACATGAACACTCAAACCTATTCACACATCAAGAATGTATTGTGTTTGAAATATTGATCTTAGAGAAAAGGTGGAAATGGCTGAAATAAAGCATTAGAGAATCCAGCCCACGCAAGGAGTACATGAAGGAGCTTGAAAAATGAATTGTCTTTTTCCCATTTCTTATACAGTGGACCATGTAAAGAATGACAAAGAACTTGTGTCATGATCTCATCTGCCTCTATTGCTTGGAAGATGCCAAGTCAGCTCCTTCCTCAGAGTGGTCTGAACCATTTGAAGAAAATCATATTTCTAAAAATAAAGGCATGAAATTTCTATGTTTCCAGAAAAGCATACATTTCATAGTTCCTGGTACCTTAGACCCTAACTTATATGAATGCTAGAATCTGATGGTTTTCATACTATATATGAAATTTTTATATAATGTATGTCTCTTTACCCCTTTGCAGACTAAATGAGTTGGTTTGATCAATATTTTCTTTAATTCATCAAACAATTGCATAGTACATGCAATGAGGCAGGCACTATACTACATACTTTCCAAATATTGTATCTCATTTAATCATTATAACAGCCATATGATTTAGGGACTATTACTATCTATATTTTTTTTCAGATTACGAGCCTCAGACAATATTAAGTAATTTTCCCAAGGTCACAAGATAATAAATGGATAAAATAGGAATAAAAACCAAACTGTGAGGCTTCAGGGCCTCTGCTCTGAAGAATTTTTCTTTGCTGCCTTTAATGATTACCAATTATACCCTCAGGTTATCACAAGTTCTGAAACATATTAGGTACTCAATAAATGCTCATGGAATTAATAATATATTAATAATCATGCTGATTTTTAATTATCTGATTTAAATGCTTATATATTTATTGACTGCCTCCCACTAATCCATGAGCTCTCAGAAGACAGGAATTTTGTCTGACTTAGAGCTACATCTCTGCTTCTGAAATTATGCCTGCAAAAGTACTCAAGTACTGTTTGTTTAATCAATGGATGAATGAATGAGTGTGATCTGTCAAAAATATAAACTTCCACAGATAAAGACTATGCAATGATAGCCTTCTATCATGGCCTTTTGTATTAACTTCTTATTGTTGCTATAACAAATTAACAAAAATTCAGCGGCTTAAGAAAAAAAAACTCAATCCTGAATGTTAGAAGTAATACATGTATCCCACTGAGTTAAAATCTAGGATTCAATATGACTATGTAACTTTCTGGAGGCTTTAGAAAAAAAATCCATGCCTGTGCCCTTTCTAGCTTCTAGAGGTCATCGTTGGCCTAGGTGGTGGCTCACTTCAATCTTCAAGCTTGGCCACATTGCATCTTCATGTGCCTTTCTTCATAGTCGCATCTTTCTCTTGCTAACTCTTCTGCCTCCCTTTTCTTTTTAATTTAATTTTATTATTTTTATTTTTTTAAAGTGTGTTTATTTTTCAGAGAGAGAGAGAGACAGAGTGTGAATGGGGGATGAGTAGAGAGAGAGGGAGATACAGAATCCAAAACAGGCTCCAGACTCTGGGTTGTCAGCACGAAGCCTGACCTGGAGCTTGGACTCACGAACCATAAGATCATGACCTGAGCCGAAGTCAGACACTCTGACTGAGACACGCAGGCACCCCACCTCCCTTTTCTATATTTAAGGACTGTTGTAATTCTATTGGGCCCATTTAATAACCCAGGATAATTTAAGATCAGCTGATTAGCAACTTTAATTTCATTTGTAACCTTAATTATTTTTTGTCATTCAAACTAACACTCTTATAAGCTACAAAAATTGGGGGCATCTGGGTGGCTCAGTCAGTTAAGCATCTGACTTTGGCTCAGGTCATGGTCTCATGGTTCATGGGTTCAAGCCCCATGTCTGGCTCTGTATTTATAGCTCAGAGCTTAGAGCCTGCTTTGGATTCTGTATCTCCCTCTTTCTCTCTTTGACCCTCCCCTGCTTGTGTTCTCTCTCTCTC
Organism: Suricata suricatta; assembly: GCF_006229205.1. Lineage (NCBI taxonomy): Eukaryota > Metazoa > Chordata > Mammalia > Carnivora > Herpestidae > Suricata > Suricata suricatta. The sequence goes on from NC_043710.1 coordinate 62,909,727, forward strand.
TCAAACATATATAAACATTTTTTTAAAGTTCCTTTAAAAATAAAAACAAGTTGCTGAGATTGGGATACTAACATCTTTGGGTGGTCATTATTATGCCTTCCATAATTTTCTTTTTTTATAAATTTCTCTGATCCCCCATGTCTATCCTTTCATTTCAGCTATAATACCCTACCCTTATTTTCTTAACCTCTGCACATTACTGATCTCTTTCTAATTGGTATTATACTATTGTGTTTACATATCTTATTCCCCAACAACATAATAGGCCCTTTTCAGGAAGATAGAATTACATACCTCATAGAATTTAATACAGTGGAAACTTGGTGCATAGATTTACCAGTATTTATCTGTAGAGAGCATCACATGAGTTAGTTCTTTTAGCCACAACTGCCAAAAGACAAAACTGAGTATGTACAAAGCACTAAATAGAGAAAGAGTTGAAGGCATAGGACCAGGATACAAAAATAGAATAAGACTAAATGCCAAAAAAAATCTGACTTATACATTCATTTTATATTTGAATAAACTAAAATTCCGAAAAGTTGGTAATATTCCCAAGGTCACACCCATCTTGTGTCTGAGCCAAAATTATAAGATAGAAATTTCTGGCATAAAAGAATATACAAACTCCCTCAGAGTTTTAGAGAATTCTTAAAAAGATACTGTGTCCTTGATATAAAGGTGCATTAAAAATAGGAGACCTTAAATGACCACACTTATTTTGTGATTTCTGAAAAGTTTATAATAAAAAGAAATAACAGCTATGTCCTAATTCTATTAAGAAGACTTATTTTTATTAATACTCTATGAAGAAAATATATGATTATGTTCTACGTGATCCTTAAATAAGATTACAAAAATGTAAGCAATCTATGTCTATGTATCCATAAATCAGTGTATATGTCTGTGTGTATACGCATATATAGTTTTTAATAGCAGCTTTATCAAGATGTAATACACATTCCATAAAATTTACCTTTTAAAGTATATAAGTCAGTGTTTTTAGCATGTGCATAAATTTGCAACCATCACTACTGACTAATTTTGAAGTATTTTTATTATCCCCAAATTATTACCCGCTCTAACCCTATCCAAGCCCTAGACAAACACTAATCTAGTAACTGTCTAGATATGCCTATTCTGGGTATTTCCAATAAATTGAATCATACAATATGTTGTCTTTCATAACACACTTTTTTTTAACTTAAAATAACATTTTCAAGGTCCATCTATGTTGTTGCATATATCAATACTTCATTCCCTTTCATGATCACAAAATATTTCATTGTATAAACACTACACTGTTGGTGGGAATGTAAACTGGTGCAGCCACTCTGGAAAACAGTGTGGAGGTCCTCAAAAAACTATCCATAGAACTCCCCTATGACCCAGCAATAGCACTTCTAGGGATTTACCCAAGGAATACAGAAGTGCTGATGCATAGGAGCACATGTAGCCCTATGTTCATAGCAGCACTTTCAACAATAGCCAAAAACATGGAAAGAGCCTAAATGTCCATTACCTGATGAATGGATCAAGAAGATGTGGTATATGTATACAATGGAGTATTACATGGCAATGAGAAAGAATGAAATCTGTCCATTTGTAGCAAAGTAGATGGACCTCGAGGGTGTCATGCTAAGCGAAATAAGTCAGGCAGAGAAGGACACATACCATATGTTTGCACTCATAGGTCTAATAGGAGAACAGGAGAAACCTAATGGAGGAGGGGGAGGGGAAGAGGGAAAGAGAGATGGGGAGAGAGAGGGATGCAAAACTTGAGAGACAATTGAATACTGAAAATGAACTGAGGGTTGAAGGGGAAGGGGGAGGGGAGAAAAGAGGTCATGGTGATGGAGGAGGGCACTTGTGGGAAAGAGCACTGGGTGTTGTATGGAAACCAATTTGACAATAAACTTTTTAAAAAAATAAAATAAACATTTCATTATATAAATGAGTGAGGGTAAGGGAAGAGAGGAGAAGGGGAGGTGAGTGAAAGAGAGAAAAGATAAGGAGAGGATAAATAAGGGAAGAGGAGGAGAGAGAGGGAAAGATGGAAGAAGGAAGGAAATGGGAAGGAAGGGAGGAAGGAAGTTGGTTAATGGAGCAGAGGCAACAAAAGATGTAGTAAGCCTTGAATAGGTTGGATAGATGAGGGAAAGAGAGACAGAGAGAGTGCTCATCCAAATGGAGGGAAGTAAGTTAATGCTGAGGAAGTTAAGGTAAGTTTGGCATCAAGAGGAATTTGGTGAAACATGAACTAGTCCTAAATTTTCTCAATCAGATACATATAAAGTAATTAAAACTTAGTCAATTAGCAAATGTGTATTGTTGACTTATGCTGTGTCTAGCTTAAGTGATTCAGCTCAGTGAAAGATCTAAGAAAAGTAAAACCTGTGACCTAAGATATTCATCAATTTGCAGAATCATTAAGCTTGGTTTATTTTTTTATGAAGACTATTTTTTTTAGAAATTGTATACAATCAGAAATTCAGGATTGACATCTAACTTTCTTTCCATATGCTTTAAATTCCCTTCTACAAGATGTCTGGCAAGTGGATTTTCTATTTTTTTTTAGTGTTATGATTTTTTTATTTAAATAGTTTATTACCAAGTTGGTTTTCATAGAACACCTAGTGCTTTTCCTTGCAAGTGCCCCCCTCCACGACAATCACCCCCTTCCCCTTCCACCCTCCCTCCTCAGCCCTCAGTTTGTTCTCAGCATTCAAAAGTCTCTCATGATTTGCCTCACTCCCTCTCCCCAACTCTTTTTCCACCCCTTTCCCCTTCCCATGGTCCTCTGTTAGGTTTCTCCTGTTAGATCTATGAGTGAAAACATATGGTACCTGTTCTTCTCTGCCTGACTTATTTCACTTAGCATGACTCCCTCGAGGTCCATCCATTTTGCTACAAATGGCCATATTTAATTCTTTCTCATTGCCATGTAGTATTCCATTGTATACATAAACCATGCCTTCTTGATCCATTCTTCAGTTGATGGACATTTAGGCTAAATGTAGGGAATTTCATATTGGAGCACTGGAATAACTTTCTGGTTGCAAACAGCAGGAGAAGAGGAGCATTTTAAGAATAAAAGATTCTTCTTTTTTGTCCCTTTTTCTATTGCTACATGTGGCACCATTTCCTATGGGGTCTGCAAGTAAAATTTTAAGCCATAAATGAAAAGATGATGCTTCCTGAGGGATAATGGTAACAAGACAACTTAACACTTGAGAAAAAAGAAAAAAGGAGGTGGGGGGATTTCAACAGGATCTACATTAATAAACACTTAAGAAAGTAAAAATTAACATGCTGGAACAATTACCTCTTAATTAAGTGTTTTCAGCAGGTCCCATGGGAACTCAGCAGCATGAAAACATTAAGAACTGCCAGAAAACGTGGGCATATTTTGACTAGAATATAACAAAACTTTAATGAAGACATTAAAATTACTGCAATTAAATGGTCTCAATGTAATCATCTCTCTAAAGTTGAGAATATTTTACATTCAAGGCTATATTCTAAATAATCACAGATAAATGGAATGGAATTAATTTAAAAAATAAACAGACCTGGTTGAAATTTTAGTTTAGCTGCTAATATTGCTGCTGTGATACTGGGCAAGCCTTTATAGGCCATCTGTTTCCTTTTTATAAGATGAAGATAATAATGCTATCTGCTTTAGTTGTAGCATGAAAAAAAGAGACTTTGTTATATACTGACAACTGCAAATTTGAGGAACTGATGTTATTTTCTGATCATACATGGGCAAAATTGGAAAAAAGTAAAGATTTTTTCTGCATATTCAAAAAGGGTAGAGTGTGAAAGAAAACTATTCCTTCAGACTTGAGATTTATTCTCTTTTTACTGAACCAGAGCAGTATTTGCTCATCTGTGTAAAATCAATTATGGAAGTATTTTTTAACACTTTCAATGTTTTCAAATATGAATTAATAACTGTCAAATACTGTGACTAGTATCAGAAGATAGAGGTTTGACTTGTAGCCATGATATTTTAATGACTAAGTGAATTTGGACAAGTCACTTCACTTCTCTGGTAGTTTATTTTGCTCATCTATAAAACAGTTTTGGTAATAAATGCTACCTTTCAGCTTTCTTAGAGGGAAAATCAGATAATATACAAACAATCGCATGTACTATAAGATATTTACAAATGCTATTATTATTCCCAGGAAAATGGGAAAAAGAAGACTTGAGCTTTAGTTCCAACACTATCACAAAGTCCCTCTATGTCTAGACACTGAAATTGCTTAAAATTTGGTTGGGAAACATTTCCCTTAGAAAAATGCTCAACAAATTATTTGTACTTGGATAAGCACTTCCAGCCTCTTTTCAGGTGTGATCCTAGTCTTTCTTCCTCTTTAATATCCATTAATCAAAACAGTGCCATCTGTCATCCTGTTTCTTCAATAAATAGTGATGTTATTAGTTTCTAATGTCATAACACAAGATATCATCTCTGACGGATAGAATTTTCCCCACTGCCTCTGAATTAAAATATCTACATTTGTCATGTGACTTTGCAGTGCCACCCACACAAAGTACAGAATATATTCCCTTAACCCATCAATGTTTAATTTAATCATATGACTGGCTTAGGCCAATAAAATGAGAATGATAGTTTCAATGTATCAAATTTGGCCATGGCCTCAAAAGATAGCACATGTTCTTACTATTTTTCTTGGGGTTCTATGATCAACCATGAAAAAAATATGCCCCAGACAGTAGCCTCTATTCAAAACAGAGTATGAAGACATAAGGGGCATGTTAGGAATATATTTAAATTTCAACAAACTGCCAAACTTTTCTAAAATAGTCATATTATTTTAAATTCCCATAAGCAATGTATGAACAGTTTGGCAGAAATGTGGAGTTCAGCTGAAATGAACATCTACATTCTAGACATAATTTTTGCTTATTAAATTTTACCCATTCTAATGATTGTATAGTGGTAATTCATTTGTGGTTTTAATTTGCTTTTTCCTGATAAGTAAACTGTTGAGCAGATTCTAATATGCATATTGGTTCTTTGTATATATTTTTATAAGGTGTCTGTCCAAGTCTTTTGCCTATGTTATTTTGTCTTCTTATTTTTGAGTTGTGTTTTCTATATAAACTAGATACAAGCCATTTTTCAGATATATGTATATGTATAGATAGTTTTGACTACTATTGTCATAGATCTCTGAAACTCTGTTCATTCTCTCTTAAATTGCTTTCTTTATTTTCTTCATTGTGGTTAATTTTAATAGATTTATTTCATGTTTACTAATTCTTCTCCAATCTTCAAAGTTTTTTGAATCATCTGAACCTTCTTTTTTATTATTATAGTTATCTTTTTTTAATCAGGTCTAAAATTTCATTTTTTAATCATTTTCATTATTTGTTGAGATTTCCTATCTGCTCACTCATTAAAACCATATTTTTTAATTATTTGAACATGAATTCCTTTAATTATATAAATGTATTTGTACCTGAAGTTTGTCTACAAATGTAATATCTGTGATCCTTTGTAGTCATTTCAGAAAGTAGCTAACTCAGAAGTTCAACTTATATAGCTCTGCCTTTCAAGATTAGAATCCTCTCTAATCTCTGTCTGTTGACACGAGGTCCCTAGTGATTCTCCCTCATTTGCATATTATAGTGGAGAGCCAGATCCTGGGTAATATCCTCATGCAAAAAAAAAAAAAAAAAAAAAAAAAAAAAAGAGGAAGGAAAGAAGGAAGGAAAGGTAGGTGACAAACTCTGAGTTCTTAGCTGTTGCAGTTCAAGTTTTTCAAAAGTAAACTTCTTGGATGTTCTATGATTTTTAAGTCATTTTTTATCCCAGTATTTTGTTACCTGTAACAAAACTTGATGATCATTTGCTCCACTACCATTATCAGAATTCAGTTTAATATTCCATTCCAATCTAAAACATTTAAAACATATAGGACAAGGATCTTTTATTTTTTTCTGATCTGTTGATTAGATTCTAGTGAATACTCTGCATAAATCATACCCATTATTGATCTTTGTTAGTTTCTAGATTTTACTTTTAAGTGGAGTTATCATTTAAAATACTTGTGAATCTATGTGCTAAAGTCTATATATTTATGACACTTCCCATCCTTAGCCATTGTATTTCCCAAAGATGTATAATTTTTGTATTTTATATTTTATAGCCTTTCCAAAGCAATCACAACTATTAAATGCTCATATTTTATCAAATTATTTAAATATAATAAATAACATAATTACATTACCAAGTATAACCACATAAATACTTTTTGGGGGGGCATAGGGAACACCTGAAGCTTGACATCCAGAAACTATTTTTTGTATGAAAAAGTATATAGGTATGCTATAGAGTAGTCTACCAGTACCAAGAGTTGAGAGAGCTTGGACATTCAATATGTTTTACAGAGGATATGGAAACAATTAACTAAATGAGTTAGGTAAGTGGAAGTCCATTAAAGTCCATAATGTCCACTTTATTATCCTATCTATTTTATACCTGAAGCATATAACTAGTCAACTAGTTTTTGAAGTTTAACCTACTATAGATAAAATAAAAATGTAGCAGGGGACCTAGTAACACAGCTGAAAATTGAATCTACCTACATAAAGTAATTGACTTAATGATAAAGTTTTCAACATAATCTAGTTAAATCAAAATTAAACCTTAGAGACCTAGGCCTTTTTTGTTTGTTTGTTTTCTTCTGCTATACCGGAATCCATCCAAGTGACTAGTTTATTTTTATATACTTACTTAAACATGTTTATAAATCACTAAATACATGTTGTATTTGGGCAGGACAACTGTACAAATTTTACTTTGGAAAATGTAGTATCAGCAAAATTATTCTCCTGAATAATAAACTGTGTTTTGTAGTCACTAAGATGAACAATACTAAAGGGTATATATCTACATCTTCATCTATATCCATCTAAATATGTATGTAATAAAACCTTTAATCTTGCTTTTGTATAATGACTATGAATACAATAAATAATGACATAAAGACTTCTAGTTCTCTTCAGAATTCTTACATTCTGAAAGCTATTATTCATGGTAAAGACACAAAATTTATTCATTTAGCTATAAAAAAATATTTTAGATACCAATTACCCCATTTTTTCAGTTTTGTATCCCCAATTTCTAGTGATCCATTGTTAATGTCAGTATTTTAGAAGTTATTTTCAAAAAAATCATAAAAATCAAACAGGTAGTACAGGTAAGTTGTATAATGTAGAAAAAGCATCAAGGTGGATTTATATCAACTTAGAGTGGCAATACATAAAATCTCATGCTGTGGTTGATACAAATTTAAATAATTGCCAAATAATAAATTCAATATGAGAGTATATTCTTTCAAAATATGGAGGTGGAAGAATAATAAAAATGTTAGATACTGATCTAATCCCCTATCACCATTAAACTAAGACAAAAATGAACACTGCCTTTTCCAAGATTAAAAAAATGTTCAAAAACTAAAGCTACCTGTATCTGACATATTTACATATAATTTTAATTGATTATCAGAAATTATTCTACATGGGTGAGCAGTGTACATGTACAAAAGAAGACTGTCAAGGTTTTTGAGACACATATATGCTTACTTCCTAAATCATACATAAATAAAATTAAATTAAATTAAATTAAAATAAAATAAAATAAAATAAAATGGACATCCAATCCAAACTAATATTTATTTTTCATTTATCCATCCCAGTTAGTTTTAAGACATATAGAGGTGAAAAATGTATACTCTAAGAATGTCAAACATCATTCCTAGAGGAGATATTCACCCATTTCCTAATTTACCTGGGAGATTATCTTCTGCTTGCTTGACTTCAGATACAGAACACAGAGTTAATCATACTCTATGATTGATGACACATTATCACCATTGCTCTCTGTATGACTCTTAAATTTTTTTCTCTTTTTTTAAATCACAGATTTCCATAAGCATTCCTTCTCTTGCCAGTGGATACCCACGTCTAAGATGCTGACTATGTTTTTAGATATTAATGCATCTATATAAATTACATATCACTAATATTTACTAATATCGTGTTCCCTCTGTAGATGCTTTCATTACATTACATTCATTCAGCACAAATTATATAAAGGGAAATATCAAATTATGATTGAATTATCAGAAAATAATGAGTGGATTATAACAAAGTAACACCAGCCACATAATTACCATCCAACTCAAGAAATAGAATATTACAGCAATGCAGGTGCCCCCCCCCCAAATTCCACCTTTCAATTTCTACCTCATTTTTTCCCCCAAAAAACTACCACAATCTAAGTTCTAACACGGTCATTTAGTGAATTCATGTGAGGTTGGAATTTTTCTAGTGAAAAATTTTCTATTTATAAGTTATTTAATATTTATAAACTAACCAGATTTTGTTTTTTTAATCTTTTGTCAGTTTGAAGAATTCAGCTTTCTTCAGAATTTATCCATTTTATTTTTTTATCTGAATGTAATTTATTCATAATACCTATTTATTATTTTAGTGCCTATAAGTTCCATAGTGATATCCACTTTTCATTCCAGATATTATTTTTATCTTCTCTCTTCATTAATTCTCCTTGCCAGAGATTTATATTTATATATATATAAATATATAAATATATATATATTTATATATTTATATATATATAAATATATGTGTGTGTGTATTTTGATAATCTCAAAAACTCAACTTTAGGTTTAGCTAGTCTTCTGTACTAAAGGTTTGTCTTCAGTTTCACTTAATGCTTTTCTCTTTTTAATTTCCTTTTTTTAACTTCTGTATTTACTTTATTTTTTTATAATTTCTTACAACAGATACTCAGATAGTTCTTACCCTTTTTTGTTTCATTATATATTCATTTAAAAAATTCCTTCTAAGCCCTATTTTACTTTCATCTTCTAAATTTTGATATGAGCGTTTTAATCATTAGGCAATTCTATTCTCTTATTTACACTTTAAATGGGCTTTTTGGCATATAAGTTATTTAGAAACTCAATTTACAAATGTACAGGAGTTTTTAACTTACTGCTATTGATTTCTAACTTATTTGTATTGAGATCAATGAATACTCTATGTGATTTTAATATATGAATTTGTTGAGACCTGCCTGGTATGTGGCTTGGAATATGGTAGATTTTGATAAATGTTTAATGTGCACCCAAATACACACACACACACACACACACACACACACACACACACACACACTTCAGAATTGCAAATTTTTAATGAAATATTCCATATATAAAAATTAGGTCCAATTTTAAATCATATATTTCCACATTTTATATTCTAACTAATTTTGGTTTCTTTGTTTGATCTGTTATTTTATTATTTTATTTTTTTGAATTTTATTTTATTTTTTTATAATAGTTTATTGTCAAATTGGTTTCCATATAACACCCAGTGCTTCTCCCCACAAGTGCCCCCCACCATGACCATCACCCCCTCCCTTCCTCTCCCTCCCCTTTCAGTCCATGGTTCGTCTTCAGTATTCAGTAGTCTCCCTTGATCTGTGTCCCTCACTCTTCTCCACTCTCTTTCCCCCTTCCTCTCCCCATGGTCCCCTGCCAGGTCTCTCCTGTTAGACCTATGAATGCAAACATATGGTATCTATCCTTCTCTGCCTGACTTATTTCGCTTAGCATAACACTCTCAAGGTCCATCCACTTTCCTACAGATGGCCATATGTCATTCTTTCTCATTGCCATATAGTACGCCAGTGTATATATATACCACATCTTCTTGATCCATTCATCAGTTGATGGACATTTAAGTTCTTTCCATGACTTGGCTATTGTAGAAAGTGCCACAATGAACATTGGGGTACATGTGCTCCTATACATCAGCACTTCTTTATCCCTTGGGTAAATCCCTAGCAGTGCTATTGCTGGGTCATAAGGGAGTTCTATCGATAGCTTTTTGAGGAGTCTCCACACTGTTTTCCAGAGCAGCTGCACCAGTTTACATTGCCACCAACAGTGTAGGAAGGTGCCCGTCTCTCCACACCCTTGCCAGCATCCTTAGTCTTTTGATTTGTTCATTTTAGCGACTATGACCGGTGTGAGGTGGTATCTCAGTGTGGTTTTGATTTGAATTTCCCTGATGATGAGTGACACTGAGCATCGTTTCATGTGCCTGTTGGCCATCTGGATGTCCTCTTTGGAGAAGTGTCTATTCAGGTCTTCTGCCCATTTCTTCACTGGATCATTCATTTTTCGTGCATGTAGCTTAGTGAGCTCCTTGTAGATTTTGGATACTAGCCCTTTATCAGATATGCCATTTGCCACTATCTTTTCCCATTGTGTTGGTTGCCTATTAGGTTTTTTTGATTGTTTCCTTTGCCTTGCAGAAGCTTTTTATCTTGATGAGGTCCCAGTAGTTCATTTTTGTTCTTGATTCCCTTGTCTCTGGGGATGTGTCAAGGAAGAAATTGCTGCAACTGAGGTCTAGGAGGCTATTTCCTGCTTTTTCCTCAAGGGTTTTTATGGTTTCCTGTCTCACATTCAGATCCTTTATCCATTTTGAGTTTATTTTTGTGTATGGTGTCAGAAAGTGGTCTAATTTCATTCTTCTACATGTTGCTGTCCAGCTCTCCCAACATCACCTGTTGAAGAGGCTGTCTTTTCCATTGGATACTCTTTCCTGTTTTGTCAAAGATTAATTGACCATATACTTGTGGGTCCAGTTCTGGGTTCTCTATTCTATTCCATTGGTCTATGTGTCT